>NW_020455572.1:154749-171225 GCF_003342845.1 Nothoprocta perdicaria
CAGCCGCAGCGGCGGCAGCAGCGCCTCGGGAAGGGAGGGCGCGGGCGGCGCGGGGAGCCAGCCAGCCAGCCGCCCCCTCCCCTTCCCTGCCCTCCCTGCAACGCGGTGCCTCCCGAGGAGCCCGCGGGCTGCAGGGAGGCGGCCCCGGCCCCTTACGGAGCCCCCGCGGCTTCTCCCCGCCCGCCGCGCCGGGGGTCAGGCGGGCAGAGCTGCCCCCAGCCGCGCCCCGCCGGCGGGCCGCGGCTCCTGCCCGAGCTGGAGCCTCCCCTGGCCGTCCCCCTGCTCCCCCGGGGCGGTCTTTTGCCGTTGGGGCAGCCGCAGCGCCCGACCAGGACGATCCGAGGGCTGCGGCCCTCGGGCAGCCGCCAARAACCTCGGGGCAGAGCAGGCTGGAAAGGAGGGACCCCACACACACACTCTGGGGCAACCTCCCCGCCTCCCCCAGGAACGGAGAATCCAAGTAGGTGCCCTAGAAGCCGTGACTCAGACACAAAAACAGCAAAAAATCACACCTCTTTTCGTCCTATGTGCCTCCCTTCATCTTGTTCAGCCAGCTCCTGTGTTCAGTAATGGTGCTGTTATCACTTGGTGCTTCCTTCTGCCTTCATCCCTGGTATAAGCCCTCCAAATGAGAATGGTAATACACCAAAGAACAGGGCAAACTACCTTCAGCCACAGCTGCATGAGAACCTGGAGCCTCTTTACCTTGGCCCCATCTGTCTGTGTGTATTAAACGGAAAGGAAGCACTCCTCATTTAGAATTACATACCACACAATTTACAGAACCATAGCATCATACCATCTTTATGGTTGGAAAAGACCTTCAAGATCACTGAGTTCAACCACAAACCCATCTGCACCATGCCTGCTAAACCATTTCCCTAAGTTGTTTGAGCTTTGCAAGGAACAGTGGCTCCACCTCTTCCCTGGGCAACCTGTTCCCAACGTTTCTCCACTCTTTTTTTGGGGGGTAGATTTTTTTTTTTTTTCCTAATATCTATCCCTAAACCTCCTCTGGTGCAAATTGAGGTCTTTCCATGTGGTCCTTCTGGTACTTACTCTGGAGAAAGACACCCAYCTCACTACGAGCTRCTTTCAGGTAGTTGTAGAGAGTGAAATGTGGCTATGATGCTATCTACGGTGAKAAACAAAAACAAATGTGTGCAGAAAATCTCGCTGTCAAGGACCAAATGTCCAAAAAGGAGACAGAGGAGACCTAAAACTTTATTCGAATAAAGGGAAAGTCCACCACGCATATCCCTGTTGTCAGGCATATCCTTGCTGTCAAGCTGCCGGAGGTCGCAGCCCCTCTTTTATCCTAATATCCCATCTGCAGTGGCCGCTCTGGCCAAGGGACTCAGGAGGTACAGCCTTTCCGGCCGCCTGCACCGAACTTGCTGCGTCCCTCCATGTGTTCTCACCACAGGTCCCCTGACTCCTTCGTGCCCCTCACTCCAGGCTCCCCTCGGTCTCTCTCACCCACTCCTGGCTCTGCTCAGTCTCCCACCTGCCTGGGTTCCTTTGTCCTGCTCTTCAGCCAAAGGGGGAGCAATTTCCTCCTTCCTTTGTAAAGATACAAACTTACAAACTTGCCTATGTGTGTTCTGCTCAAGCCCCAACTCCTTGTGTGTGTGTTTTCTGCTCAAATGGAATAATAAGCATTCATAATAAAATGTCTGAGGTTTCACGTAAAATCCAGAGAAGAACCAACCGTGAATGGCAGTTAGTAAAGCTATATTTATAAAATAAACTTTTTATTCCCCCTTGTGAATCAATTTTCTGAAAGTTATACAAGATTATTCTGTTATTAGTAAAAGTATTTTAAAGAAAATATTGTTGAGGTTTTTTTTATCTATTGTTGATAAGACAGAGAGTCTTACTAGTCTGAGGAAATTACACTGATGTTTTCGTATCTGTGGAAATCATATACTGTATATAAAACTATCAACTATTTGCCATATAAGTGTAATTTTTTCCTAAGCTTTATCAACAACAAGATAAAATATTGTATCTATCTCATGAATGTACTGACAGCAAGATAAATGAAAGTCTGTCATGGATAGACCTCCTCGTGAATACTCCTCTAAAAGGGAGATAATGCATGATGGCTATATAGAGAATGAACTACTGTGAACCAAGTATAGAAACAGTAAAATAACTGAGACTATCACTTTACCCATGGGAATCATTTCTAGCATACTTGAAAAATAAATCTCAAATTTTGGATTAGCTTAGAGATTGAAACTCAAGAAAACAGTGTCACCAGAGGTAACTTTATCATTTGTCTTTTAAAGTGATAGAAAACCTGAAGACATTTGCTGTATCTCGCTAGTCAGATTCCCAGCCACAAAGATGAGTTCAACACATTGTACATATTCCACAAATCACAAAGGGAGCCTTTGCTGTAGGATGCTGCAACCTGAAAAGTTTACCATTTACTTCTGTTTGTAGGCCTGAGATGGAACAGCAACACACAAGAAGCCCATATTTTCATTAATGCTGGCTGTTCAATCAGATTACTACAACTATCATTCAAGACAGTGAGACTCTCTTTTGCTCTTAGAAAAGACTTTTTAAAAATTCTGTTAGCTCCGTAATTCCCAAGGGCCTTTGAATGTGAGTTCTGCATTGTAAACTTTTTTATTTTTTCTTCTTTTCTATAAATCCTGGGAAAAAAGGAAGCATACACATTGTAAAGAAGATTGGAACTGGACTTTCTTTCAAACTGAATTATGAAAATAACATTCCTGCAGAAGCAAGTATGCATTTACTTTCWGTTGTACTGTATGTAAATTTACACTATCTCTTAAAAACAAATGAAATGAGAAAATAAACTGCAAATCACTATTTAACAAGAAATATTAGACTAAATGTACCCAAAATATATCTACATTTTCTACATTTCTTTCTCATGTGAACACTCCTTCCAACAAATATTATAGTACTGAGTTTTCTGTAGCTAGAATTTGAACTTTTTTCTTTCCTTTGGTTTTGATATTTACCTTACATACTTTCATAGTGTTCTTTACAAAAACACTGAACCTTACAAAATTGTAATTGTAAAGATTTTTAAAACATTTTTAAAATATCTGAAAATATCTGAAAATTTAAAATCCTCCTTTACATTTTTAATTGAAAATATGTGAGCACTTTGAAAAATCWCTCATTAAAACATCTCTCATATAAATTATTTCTAAAAATGAAAGAGAATTCCAAAACATGTGTTTTAAAGCAAGGATCATTTCTCCAAATCATTTTTTTTTAGATTACTGTCCATTTCAACCAACTTTGTCTCCTTTGCTCACTACTTTTATACAGACATGATCAACAGATGGATTGGGAAACTTTTCACAGAATCATAGAATGGCTGAGGTTGGAAGAGACCTCTAGAGATCATCTAATCCAACCTTCCTGCTCCAGGAGGGACACCCAGAGCACAGGGCACAGGGCGGCATCCAGGTGGGGTTTGAAGATCTCCAGAGAAGGAGACTCCACAACCTCCCTGGGCAGCCTGTGCCAGGGCTCTGTCACCCTCACAGTGAAGAAGTTCCTCCTCACATGGAGATGGAACTGCCTTGGTTTAAAATGAAATTAACAGTTGTTCTAGTGAGATAAAAGCTAGTTAGCTACTCACTGGGTCAAATGAGACCGTAAAGGCTAAATAGCTGTTTCTGTGTGTTTAGAGTTATATCTATACAGAGTGTTTAAATCCTCAAATCCGAGGGCAGGGCATAATGATGCTGCTTAGCCTTACTAGTTACTAACATTGTGTATTAACAGGAGCAGCTGGCAGGGGTGGGGCGGGAACATTGCAGTCTGTGCCAGAGACGATAGTCTTAATCTGCTGAATATGAAGAGGACCTGTGCAAAAGGGATAATTGCATTTTATTTTTGATGTGGTTTCATTTGAAATTCAGTAGTATAAGGAATGCTGTTTGAGAATCATAACAGCCGAATATTGATGAGATCAAATCATGAGTTCTTTACCAAAAATACTGCTTTTTAAGTCTACATATGTTATGAATACATGATTGTATATCTATAAATGTATATATTTAAAAGCATATATTTAAAATGCCCGCGATGGGAATATTGGAATCTTTTCTTAGCCATACCACCCTCTTCAGTATAATAGACAAACCTCTTCCCCCAGCTATTATTCAGAAAGGAAGTAGATTAAAGATAAAAAGTTGCTATCACTATGTCACTACATCCCATTAGTAAATTCAACCTGATGTATATTATGTCCTGCTTTCTTAATCACAGAGACGAATGTTTCAGCACACTATACTTTTAATCACTTTTGAAGTGTCCCATTTTATTAAATAATATTCAGAAATCATGAATCATGTCTTTAGAAACTACTAATCAGAAATTGCTTTTTTTCCTTGTTTTTGGGTTTTTTTAAATTATTGCATTTTAGAAGAGATCAAATAATTCTGGAGAAACAATATAATTTCACCTTAAATGTCAGAAGAAAGTCTAATTAAATAAAACTGCTGCTCATTTGCTAAGCATCTGTTTCCCAAGGGCTGGAAGAATACTTTATGTGATGGATTTTTTTTTCCCTTTTTCAAAATCAGGAAGACCTGGATTACATGCACCTCTGTATGCATGAAAATGATACATTGTATTGCATACATCTGTGCTAAATTGTTCGGCTTCTCTTTCATTTGTATGCAAGCAGAGTAATAGTAAGCATAAGCCTAATTAAAAAAGGTTTGAAAGCACTTATTCTCACATTATCATGTTTAAACTGATTCACCACAAAAAAAAAAAAAAAGAAAGAAAAAAAACAAAGAAAAAAATGCATATATGATAATATGATAGATATAGGGGGCATTAAATACTTCCATTTTATTCGAGCTTATATGAACTTTGGAGTTAGAAGCCTTAGAGAAAAGCCCTGAACTCTTCTTAATTAATGGAGGCAATCATATGAAACTTAGCCAAAAGAGCTCTTTTCCTTATTTTTTTTCCTAATTTCCTATTTCTTTACTAACAGAAGTATTTTATGTATATTTTTCTTTGCCTGAATTTTTATAAAAACATAATTTCAATAGAAATAATACAACTCGCCAGTAGTTAGCGTAAGTCAGAAGTGAAGCATTTCCCTCAGTGATTTCAATGATCAGTTGACACTACTTTGCTTTTCAAAAGCTATCACTKAAGTTATTTATGACTAATTTTGTTCAATTTTAATACTTAACCCAAAACAGTGAAAGAAAGAAATCTATTGGTTGACAAGAACTAACAAATTTATGAAATTGTATGTATGGAGACATGAGTAAATGAGTTTGACAGTGACATGTAGCATTACTTCTATGTTTATTCTACATCTTCTGCTGACTTCCTGTTCAACCTTGATAAACGTCTTAGTAAACTTACCTGTGTCTTTGCTTACAGCATACACATACAATGTGAAGAATATGAACATCATGTAAGAAAAAATATTGTGAAGATAAGCTAATAAAACATCCTTTGAAATTACCTAATATTCCCTATATGATTACCTCATATATCTGGCAGCCTATAAATAGTTTAAATTTACTGTATAGAAAAAAGCAATTTTACACAGCAAGAAGTTACAAGTGCTGACATAAAATTAATGAACACAACTTATTTTCAGCGATGGTTCAGATATATTCAACTGATATTCCATTCCATTCCATTCCATTCCATTCCATTCCATTCCATTCCATTCCATTCCATTCCATTCCATCTCCCAAAGTCGAGATAGAGTTTAACTTTTTATTTTCAAATAGGACACATGAGAAAAAAGCTTTAACTGCTAAAGGCAACTAACATTGCTGGTGCAGTAATAAAAAGAAGACAAGATATTTTTCAGTTTTTAGTATGCTTTTAAATGTATTGGATTTTAATTCTGTAACCTCCCCAAAACTGAATTCAATGGGAGAGCTTGGGGATCCACTCCAATCCTATGGAAAGGGATACCAAAAATATTCAACTAGAAATTGCAAAAAAATACAGAATCTGTATGAATCCACTTACCTCCTAATACTTTTTTAATTGGAGAACTCTGACACAAAACTCAATTTGTCTAGCCTGTCTGTATATCTTTAGCTAGGAAGACTGATATTCATCAGTTAATTAATTTGGATTATTTCAGATGCAGCAAGGCTATGTGATATATACCTGAGGCAGCAAATATGTGGAGCTGCTTAAAATGTAGTTTTCATTCTATTAATAATTTAAATAAGACAAAAATTCATTTTTCTTCTTAAAAAAGTCTAAGTAAACATAGATCTAAGTAAAAAATAATTTATATTTTGAATTTTGCTGTGTGAAAGGAGTTGGAATGTTGATGATTCATTTCTTGAAGATTCCTACAAAAATTCCACTTCTAAGTAGCAATTCTTACTTGCATGGAATTTCATGCTACTACCAAATTGTAGTTAGGAGTTACTCCATGGTTTTGTACCAGGAAACTTGTTTATGAAAACAAAGGAATGCCTGAGATGATGCTTGCCCTCTGCTCACAACCTGTCATGTGCTGTATGTAGTTCTGTACTCCCCAATGCAAGAGAGAGATGGAGTCGTTGCAGCAAGTCTCCAGCTTCAACTTCTTCTTAGTAGCTGGATTATGAGGCTGGAGTGATTAAGGGGCTGGAGCTGGATTAAGGGCTGGAGCACCTGGCACATTAGGAAAGGCTGAACAAGCTGAGACTCTCAGTCTGGAGAAAAGGGGGGAATCTTATCCATGTACAGAAGTATCTGAAGGGAAGGTATAGAGAGGAGGTAACCAAATGTCGCTCAGTAACACCTAGCAATAGGACAAGAGGCAATGAGCACAGGCTGAAACACTGCATGTTCTGCCTTTGCAGTAAGTTAGTTCTTCATACTCCGATTCTTCCAGAGACCAAGTTGGTGTGCAACTGCAGTGGATCTAAAACTAACCCTGATTATGGTGGGAGAATAGAAAAGCAAAACAAAAAAAATCAAAACAAAAAGCAGGCCTAAACCTTTACACAGAAAGAGAACCGTCGCCCATAGATTTGTAGGGAAAGGTGTCATTTGCAGTTCCAGAAGTATTTTCCATTTGCTGTCCCAGTGAGGATTCTATTTTTTTTCTGGGTATGCATAATCTGTTATGTTGATATTTCCAGTGCCAGTTTTTATCTTCCTGCTGAAATCGTAGAGGAATTTTTTACATGTGTAAAAGACATGTGCCTTTACATTGTGTAAAAGACCACTGGCCTTTGAATTCCCAGCTTTACAGCAAGAAGACTGAGATCAGACGCACACACACATTTCAAAACTTAGTCATCCACATGGAGTCGAATTTTCCATTTTGTTAGAGAATAGTCCTCAACACAAGTGAAAAGCGCAAAGAAGAGCACCTGAGACAACAGCAGTCACTGCTGTCACTGCATGCTTTGCAAGCCAGCAGTCCTCCTTCCCTTCTGAATTGTCATTTCATGATCTTAACCCAGTCATTCCAGGTTGAAGCTGCACACTTCAGCATCCTCTCTCCTGTCCTGGTGCTCATTCTGCCTGTTCATGTTCTGAGCATCTATTAGGTGTCCAGGTACTTCTTTTTCTTCACTTTCCAAACCAGCAGTTGAAATATTTGAAAACTCCTGTATGTATCATTTTTAGGGCCCTTAGGTGTCCTTTAAAATTACTGATCAGTGCACAGCAGATACTTTTCAAAGCATCACCAGAATGTTTTCAGACCCAACATATATTCTGCTTTTGCTCATGGTGGATTGCTTTGATAAGTTAGTATGTCTGATCAGCCTGGACTAGGCTTCTACCAACTGTTATGTTGTCACAGGACATTTTTTCCTCCTCCATTCCTTGAACTCAGTATTTGCAGCAGACAGTCTGGGAAGGAGCTCAGCCTCACAAGTTTGTCATGATGCAAGCAGGAAGAACAGATCCCCCCCCAAAAGTGAGTGCCTGTAGAAATGCCCTATTACAGAGCATTTCTAAACGTACTAAAATAAAAATCCTAAATTTTAGTGGATGAGTTAATGGCAGTCTTGGATAATGCTTTGGCAGAGAGAGTTCTGAGTATTCAGTTCATTTTGAGGAGGCATGGTGGGGATTCAGGGTTCAGAACAACCAGTAACACAAGAGGTAAAGAAGTGACTAACTTCAGGGATCCAAAACTGCCTCTATACAGACAGCACCTGAGAAGATATTTATTGTTCCTTGGAAGCTAAGTCAGAAGATAGAAAAGCAAATGATTTATTCATTTGCCCATGTAAGACAAAGTTTTCCATCACTTCAAACATTAACAAGAAAGGTTTAAAAAGCAGTGTATTTTTATTCTTATTCTGCTTTGCTGACAGATATCTAACCTATGAATTCCCCTTTCACAAGAATAACAAACTTTTGGCATATCCCATAAAGTATTACCAGTTCATTCATATAAAACAACTTTTAAAAGCCTTCTGAACTTTTTGCATTAAAAAAAAAGAAAAAGCAGAAAGAAAAAAGTTAAAAAAGTTCAGCTGTTTTCTTCTTTTGCATATTAACAATCATGATTTTACAAGGGTGTAAGAAGGGAGCTAAGAACACATTCTCATTGAAAATGTCTCCTCAGGAGTGTGTTCCAAATGGCAGATGAAGTAAGAAGTGGATCTGACATTGCAAAACTTGGAGATCAACATCTCGCTTGTACACCTGAAAAAAGTAGTATGGAATGTCAGAGGCCTGAATCTGTAGTACAGATCAGAAACAACACCTTAATAAGTATGGTTACAGGCACAAAATTTTAAGAAAAATAAAGGATATTTTCTCTATGAAARTTTTCTTTCTGTTTTATGATTCTAATCAGATCACTATCTAATGCTTTAGTCAGTTCTCATTCTGCTTTCAGTGACTTTTAAAAAGTCACTTCTAGTGGCAGTTCTAATTCACCAGTATTTGTCCTTTAAATGTGAGCAATATGAGGCATTCTTACATTTCATCCTTCTCATGCCATATGTGATGTACATTTTAATAAAAGGAACAAAGAAGAAAATAATGGAGTATTTCTACTGTTTAGTGAATATAAATTTTCAAGATCAGTGGAGAATGCTGCATTAGTAATAAGCAAACAGGTTTTCCCACAGGGTTGGAAGCAGTCTGGCTAACAAGTGTAGCCTAAGGATCACACAGGAAGGAAACACACTGAATGTTAGAATATGGTCCCTGTTGTCACTGACTCTTTTCTGAAAGMGCAATTCCCATTGGTTGTACTGATGTTTCAAAAACACAGCATTAGATTTTAGCCTGCTTCTCTTTTGGAGAATCAGAGAAGAGAGAAGACAAAATAGCAGAATGTTGCTCCTCTTCTCAACTATCCAAAAATAAACTGTCAGTAAACAAGGAAAGTTTATGAGGTGATGTCAGCAGTAAGAGTCATGGTTTTCTTTATAAGTAAATACTCACTGTTATTTTATTATTTCATTTAAAAAATAAAATAACACAGAACTAATGTGTCATAGCTTGTCACCATCTCATTTGAGAGATATGGAAAATTGTGGCTAAAAATATACTGTGTCCATATTTCTTGACAGACACTAGTGTATTTGTTCATTTTTTTTTTTAAGTTGGAATTATTTTGAATCATAGCATGCAACCCTGGGAACTATAAGTAAAAAATATATGTTTCACAGATTCAGTGCATAGTTATTAATTTATTCTTACAGTAGCAGAACCTTTGCAAGACACTGGTCAGAGTCTTGAGGCTAAACATTCACTGCAACTAAATAAGAGCAGCTCATGCTTCTCAGAACTGCCTCCGATAAAATCCTCACAGGCAAGCTCAGGAAGTGTGGGGCAGATGAGCAGACAATGAGCTTGACAAGTGGCTGACGGGAAGAGCTCAGAGGTCTGTGATCAATGGTGCGGAGTCTAGATGGATGCCTGTAGCTAGCAGCGACTCCAGGGTGCAATATTGTTCAGCTTAGTCATCAGTGACCTGGAGGAAGGGACAGAGTGCACGCTTAGTAAGTCTGCTGATGATACAAAACTGAGAGCAGAGGCTGATACATCAGAGGGCTGTGCTGACATGCAGAGAGATCTGTAAAGGTGGAGAGAGGCTGGAGAGGAACCTCCAGAAGTTCAAAAGGTGCAAGTGCAGAGTCCTGCACCTGGGAAGGAATAAGCCATCAGTACAGCATATGAGGAAAAATTCCTTCATTGTGAGGATGACTGAGCACTGGAAGAGGTTGTCCAGAGAGATTGTGGAGCCTCCATCTTTGGAGATGTTCAAAACCCACCTGACCACAGTTCTGGGTCACATATTTCAGATGACTCTATTTGAGCAGTGTAGTTGGGCTAGATTATCTAGGCCCAGGTTCCTTCCTTCATCAACCATTATGTGATTCTGTGAAGTAGAAAACATTTAGAGTGGTTTAAAATTGACTAAAGAAACAGTTACTGTTCCCCAGCTAAACAGTTCCTTCTCTTGTCCATGTCCTTATGTCCTTTTCACTCAAGAGACTTAATTATTAAAGTCTTCACAGTCTTTTGACCCTAAGTGAACTGGGCTAAATAGATAAATAAATAAATAGATAAATAAATAAAATAAAATAAAATAAAATAAAATAAAATAAAATAAAATAAAATAAAATAAAATAAAATAAAATAAAATAAGAATTATAGCCATGGCAATGCAGGAGGCATGCCTGGGAGGTCAGATATCGTTGAGTGTCAGTGACTGGGCCGGAGGTCTAGGTCTCTCAGCCCAAATCTTCAAACAGTCAAGGCCATCTTCTCTGTTGACCTCACTATACATTACTAAGCCGCATAACTGTATAATTTGAACTGCTTCTGCTGTTCTTTAAGCTGGAGTTTTGTGAAATTTTGTAGTGATGCTGCTGGGATCCTTCACAGCACAAGGTCCCTGAGGCACAAATTTACATCTGAAAGATTTTCTCTGTAACAGTGAGAGATGAAAAATGAATTTCACTGTGAAACTGCTGCAAGCCATTTGCTTTGCATCTGTACAGGGCAGATGTGGAAGGATTTCTGTAGGATCTAATCTGCGGTAGTGAAAAAAAAAACTTGGGAGGAATTACTTATGTCTTTTTAAAAAATGAATCATTGATTCTACAGAAAACTAATGCAGCCATTGGATAAGCACGTGCTTGGACTACCCCTGGTTGCTAACTCATAGATACCATGCAGCTCTGGCAAACGGGATTGCCAGTGATGAAGTTAGTTTCTTACCTCAATGAAGATCTGAAAAACTGCTATGTAAATGAAACTCCCAGCAAAAAGGGTCTATAACCCCTGGTTTCTCTGTTTAATATTCAAGTGTAGATATATGCAAAATTTATATGGTGAATAGGTCAGATGGGGAAAAGAACTAGGTATAATTTTCAGGCAAAGGCATAATTAATCTTCACTTTTTTCAATCAAAGAAACTACGAAATATTGCAGTTCGCTGGTTAGACACTAAGCAAATTAATATTCAGCAAATGTCCACATTCCTTATGTCATGAAAGATTCCTTGCAAACAGCAGATTCTGACACAGGTCATCAGCTTCTTTCCCTTTCTACTCCTCAAAATGCTATTTTAATGGTTAGCTTTTCTCTCCCCCTTAAATAGCTTTTAGCCAACCATTATGACTTAAATGGCAACTGAGACATGAAAAACAGAATAACTGTAGTGTGAAGGTTAAATCAAATGACAAACTGTTGGCATCTAGCTGCAATCACAAACCACAGTTCTTCTGTTACTACACTTTTCATGCATTACATTCAGAGAAAAGTAAGATCAGTCATGTGTTCATTGCAACTGTCCTAGCATCGTTCATTTAGCATGCGAGCACAGGAAATATCTAGAAAACTGCTCTAAAAATATCGATCAGAAGCTTAAAGTATAGATTAGGAATCAAAACTATAGATTAGTAATCATTTCCTTTATTTATTTTTGATAATTCCATAATGGCTTTGTAGTTTGTGAGGAAAGAATAAAAGTAAACATGTGTTCTCACAGAAATATATTTAGACATCTTCATTTACATGAGGCTGCCTGTTTTCCATTAATCCCCAAGTCTTTGCAAGATCCCTCTGGTAGGAACCAGATATCGGAGCTTTAAATCCTTTGAGGAAGCCTGAAGATCTTTGCTAGAGTCTGTGTCATATTTTAAGTACTTACATTAAAATTGTCCGGTTTGATTACTGCTTTTGTCAGTTCAGCACCTCACTAGTTCATATAATAAACTATTCAGAGAAGAAAGAGATCATTTTCAGATGGTAAGCATGTAAGAACTGTTCCCTGCAGCGTTTTATTTCCAGTCATGACAGTATCCAGATCTGTTTTATTTCTGACTTAAAGGTCAGAATGGCAAAATCATCTGGGAAAGACTATCCACAGCTCCAAATCTTAACAAATTCAATTAGGAATAGGATACTTAAAAAGAAAAAAAAGCAATTTCTTGGAGTCCTTTCTGTCTATGTGACTGGCAGCCTACAAACCTCCAGAACCAGGACACAGCCGAATTAATTCTGTCTTTGATCAGGGCTCTATGAGAAGCAAAAGTAGTAGTGATAATCACAGTAATGGTCTATTGACATAATTTCAGCCTGAGTAAAATAGGAATATAAAGACCTCTTACAGTGGCAATAATCGATCCCTAGATGCTCGAATGCTGTTCAAAAATGTCATTCCTTCAATCTCTTGAACAAAATCTTGGGGATTCTGTATCCTCCAGCATAAAAAAAAAATCATTTTGTGCTTATTTATTTAAGTACAAAAGGACCAGTTTTGGACAGATGGAACTCACTTAAAATTCCATTTGAACTCTACTTGCCTACTTTGCCTTTGAAAGATCAGAATAGCAGATGAGAACTAATACACCTGACAAAAGGTTTAAATTAGGAATTGAGGTCACAGGCTGCAGTAATGTTGACAAATATATGTCTTTAGCATGCAGTAATTTTACTGTTGACTGTAGCCCGTATTTCAGTTGACATATTTCTACCCATCAGGAATAGATGGGTGATGTCTTATGACAGTGATGTCTAATAGACAGGAATTATGTGCTTGTGCTGATACTGACTTTTAAATATATCATCTTAACAGAGTAATTATAGACTTAGACAAGCAACACCATTTGCAAAACAATCACTTCAGTTTTTGAGGCAAGATGTGTTCCAGCAAATTATTCTAGATATCAGCATATCTCATTTTCTTCCTCATTTCTGAATCAGAAGCTTTACAGAGAAATGTATAAGATTCATTGATCATTGAGATCTAAGAGTCTAAAACTCTTACTGGTTCTCCCTGCAGGTGTAAATTTCTTCCTGRATACGCATAAAGCAATATTGTGGATAAATGGTGGACCTCTATAGGTTATAATCTATATATGTCAGAGTTTTCATTAAATATTGACTGAGAAAATAACATTCAAAATACAAAAATCATCAAAGACCATAAAATACTAATGAACTAAAAAGAATTGTTTTCTGTAAAGCATTCCTAATAAAATGTGAAAATTTGCTTCTAAAGAAAAAAATCCTGCCTATAAACCCAGTAAATCAGAATATAGAATGTACTATTTGAAATACGTCAGAACATGTTAACTGTCCAGAGAATATAAAGAGCTTGTGATCAACAAGCAGAGGATGCACAAGATCCCCTCACCCCCATCCAACTAAACAGAACCTATCCTTAGATAACCTCCATCTGGCCAAATGGGTCAAAATTACAAAACGTCATTGTATGGAGGATCTGTTTCTTTTAGATATCATATTCAGTAATGCTTATCTGCAGTAAAAGTTGCTTAAAATTCTCAAATATCTTGTATCTGAAAAACTTGTAAACTAATGCAAATGGATACAAATGAGGCAAACGTGTGATTTTCAACTGTTATTTTAACAAGAGAGCTCACATGCCCTTCCCTATGAAGAYTGTACCCTTTCAGAACCACTGCTTGGTGGCCACTCAAAAGCTCTTTTGGTTTGTGTTGGTRGGGAGAGGACACTCCTGGGAGAGCAGCCACCCCGTTTCACTGTACCATAAGTGGAACCTGGTACATGTAGGTCATATATATAAATAAATTAGATTTATTTTTCTTCATACTGAGAAGAAGACTGTAATTTACAAGAATTTGTATAAAACTATCAAGCTGAAAGTGCCATATTCCAAGTAAATGTTAATAGTTGCATTCCCTCAACAAATTAGAGCTGCAAATATACAACTATACAAATATACACTTATAGGTCAAGCATTTGTATTTCTTTTTGTACAATAAGAAGCCTTTAGATATGTCATTTCCTTTTGTTGATTTTATCACCGTTTTTTTTCCTTGGACATCTTTGACATTTTTCTTATCAGCTTATGCAAGTAGAGTGCAGTGGAGTTTGGGTTGGAGTGAGTGTTTGGGTTACATTGCATGAAAATTTACCCTATAAAATTCATCTTAAGACATAGGACTACAGAGTGCACTTCTTCAGACAGGCAAAGAGCAAGTATTAGGTTTCTATTCACTTTAATCATTTTATATAGGTGAATTGACATATTGATGTGTAGCTGAACTACATTTTCTCAGCTCTGGAACAGGCAAATGACTGGGTTATGCTTAAAGCCAAACAATGTTATGCTTAAAGCCAAACAATGTTCTCAGAGCTACTCTACATTAATCCACTGAGCAATGTCCCAACTATCCAGATGCAATCTAACACTTTGAATACTGTGGTACACTGTCATCAGGAAACTGCTTGTTGATCAGCTGTGCCACTGGTTTTAGGAGCTCTGCATCACACCGTGCAAAATTTCCCAGGCATCCATGCAACTGGTTTTTCATTGCAGGGAGGGAGCAGGCTCTAGTTTTCTACTTCAGCAGTGCATTATTCCCTTTTCTAGATTTTGGGAGCCATATCTTTTGATAAGACTCAACAAATGCCAGTGTTGTGTTTATACTGGAATTTCTGAAATTTCCAATGTAAGACTCTTCTTGTAAAGTATCTTTGTTATGACATTCTTAAATATTAACATGTAGATAGTTTTTGTTCCAAATTTGGGGCTTAAGAGTGTAATGCTGATGAACTTCTCTCCATGTTCAGATAGTGCATCCAATGTATAGGAAGTATAGGTCATGGTGGATGTTTGAGATACATTGAATATCACAAGTCACAGAAAGCTAGTGGCATTATTTTTTTAACTCTATGTAATAACAAGGAAAAAAAGTTTTGTTATCATCAGGGTCTTACGTATTTGACATTAAGCGTATGCTTTTCTTTGAGATAAGAGAGGCAGAGTCATTTAGCTCATCCACACAAAACTCTGAAGTTGTAGTGTACTTGCTCAGGCACCCAGAAACAAATATAAAGATGCACATATAGTCCTGTGCGTTGATTATTCTCAGCATTTCAGATTTTACCTTAAATTACCTGTGGCCTGATTTATAGAGATGCTGAACATTCACAAGTCAAAAAAATATCAGGATCAAATCTCTAAAAACAAGGTCTTGGTCACAATGGGTCAGATAACCACCAACTGAAGCACCAGAGATTTACTGCCACTTTTGAAAGGTCTTGTGTATGAAAATGCAATAAGGGAACAACAGTGTGTGGCCCCTCACACCAGTACGGGAAATAACCAAAAAAAAAGGCTAAAGCTCTGCATTTTGTGCAAGCAAATACTCTACATAGCTACTGCTTTGCCTGGAAGTGTCTTTTTAAAGAGACTTCTGAAGTAGGTGTATTTTGTTTCAGTTTACTTCTCAAAACTAACTTTGATCTAAAGGAACTTGGTCATTTTGGTAGGAAATCAATATTTGTCTGTCTCAGATCGACAAGTCTATGTATTTTTCTGACGCATGTGTGTTTGTGCAAGAGAAGAGGAGAAGCTAAGAAATGAGACATATTAGTGATAAATTATTCATTTGTGAGAGAGAATAAAGCCAGTGCTAGTTTTCCCATAACTATTTTCCTATACTTTCTCTGCTTGGGTTGGAAGAAATTCTCAGTTTTTCTCAAAATCTACTGTATAGTCAAGTATATAGCCTGTATTTTCTGTCTTTTATGGCTTGTTTTTCCAGCTTCCACATGTATGAAAAATTAAAGAACTTACTCATTTGCGTACGTTCTACTATTTTCTCACAGTTAGTCCAATTAATCAATCTAGCAAGAGTATACTGTCATGCCTATAGCAGTGCAGCCCAGATGCCTCTTTTACCTCATTTTTTTTCATCTGTTGTCAAAGAATTAATTTGTGTATTTATCACAGGAAATGTTAAAAGATTATTTTCTTTCTCATAATTATTTCAATACAGAGAACTGCTAAGAAATATTACCCTGCTGGAATTTAAAGAGCTCCCTGATCTACTGGAATATGTACAAAGAAGAAAAAAAGAAACCAAAATAAGAAGAAAGAGAGAGAGCCATTTTATGAATATCTTGTGTAGGTTCTTCTTTCCTTCCTTCCTTCCTTCCTTCCTTCCTTCCTTCCTTCCTTCCTTCCTTCCTTCCTTCCTTCCTTCCTTCCTTCCTTCCTTCCTTCCTTCCTTC
>NW_020455572.1:171241-210612 GCF_003342845.1 Nothoprocta perdicaria
CTTCCTTCCTTCCTTCCTTCCTTCCTTCCTTCCTTCCTTCCTTCCTTCCTTCCTTCCTTCTTTTGCCAGATTTTCAAAACATTTCAACTCCAATTTCAGGCATCAAAATAAGCACCCTCATTCATAAAATTGTACAGCTGCATCCTGGAGTCTTCCCTTTTTTTACTTCCTTTTTTTTTTTTTTTTTTTTTTTTAATTCTTTCTTATTTTTTCTTTGTATTTTTTTTTCCCAAATGCAACTATGTGTGTTTTACCAAAATGATAAATGGAAGACAAATCCAGCAGTATATAAATTCTCCTTCTCAGGTTAGTCTAGTTTCTTACGAATTCAAACTCACATTTAAACATAAATCATCTCTCTGTTTTAGCTGTGAACTACATTCAACTACTGTTGAATTCATACTTTGGAGATGAGTCTCTTTCAGAAATGTCAAGAAAGCTGAACAATTTGTAGACAGCGGAACACAGAGACTGGGACAAATAATCTTCCAGATAAAAAAATGCTTTGTTGTCTTTACATGTGTAGGTGTCAATGACAGAAAAGAAAAAAATAGTGTCACAATCAGCCGTGGTTTCATTTTCTTTTGAAATCGTGTTCCATGTGTTTTTTGAGAGCGTAAACAGTAGCTAAATACTGAATATTAGGTCTGACCAGATGCATAAAATGATACTCTTTCCTCACAGTAGCCTTGGGAAACCTGCCCTTTCGTCCCTGCAAAATGGGTACAGTTATTGAGAAACGACAGTATCACAGGTATTTCAGAATCTACAGTCAGTATTATGTTCGATCACAGACATCTTATGCAGAAGATTTGCTATTAGCACTATTAGCAGAACAATATATTCTGGTACAATTTTCTCAATTCTTTGAGATTCGAGAAAGATTACCTAGACTTTTGGATTACAGGAAGTCCTGTGTATGAGTCATAGTCTCCTTCTATCATACATAGTAGTACTCAAGATCTGTCTGGAAATGTTGTCCTTCCTTTGATGAAAGATTTTCTTTAGTCTTCTTTTGATAATGGTGTCATGAAATAGCTTAAAAAATGAAACAACTATTCACAGAAATTCCATTAGAACATTCATTCAGCTTGGGGTGGAGGGAAGAGATTTATTTCCAGCTGCAACTGTCTTTTTTCCTGCAGTTTTCACTACGAGTACACATGTCCAAACAATTTCCCTATCAAGCTGATGAGAAGAATGGCCATGGCAGAAGCTTGCTATTGTTAGCTTTACACAAAAGTTTCTTTGGAGGAGAAACAATGACATTACCTAATTGCTAGGATAGTCTTGTTATTTCAAAGGTATCAACACAGATCTACCCTTGACATATATAGCTGTCAGAGTCTAGAGGGCACTGTCAAGCCTTAACTCGCCCTGGCCATGCCCACCTAGGACTATCTCTACCCCACAGGTCAGGCACCATTGTTGATGGGTCCCTTAAGGAGCAACTGGCCCTTACTGTTTCTTGATCTGTCCCATTTATGTCATTTGAGTTGCTCACTTGAGAATTAGTGAGGCTTTTTCCCTCAGTGCACAAAGTTCAAAGATTGTATTTCCAAATCCAAAATATTCACATATTTTGAAACAAAAACAAAGCAAAACTAAATAAATCATGCAATACTCTGTGTAGCAGAAAAGTGAAATTAATTAAAGCAGAGAGAAAATGTAAAACTATTTTGATAGAACACCTACACATCAGATTATCAGATTAAACATTGTAGGCTAACAAATAGCTTGTGCAACAGAATTCAGGAATCCTGAATACATTATGCCTGTATATGTGCACATATGTGGACATGTGCATGATTAACCAGGAACCAAAAGCATACAGTATTTTTGTACTTCAGTTACAATACTAAAGTAAAGGTGAACTGCATGTTACGATTTACCTTGAACTGATCCAGCAGATTGCTAACAAAGATGGGAGGGGATTGACTCCTTCACTCTCTCATTCTCAGTCTTTTAGATCCATTCTCTCCCATATGCCATATTAACACACTGTCAAACTGGAGCTGAGTTCTTTCCATCTATTATTCATCTGGAAGAAAAGTGAGCTGCCAAAAATAAGTGAATATTTTGCTGTCAGGTTAGCAAGCTGAATCTTTTCAAAGAAGAGTCTGGCAATGGCAATTGCTGACAGAAAAGAACTGCATGATTATGGATGGTTCAGAACCCCTTGGCCTTATGGTGTGGGAAAGCTACTAGATAACCAGTTGTGAGAAACTCCGTGCTGGGACAGATCCATCTAATCCAGTGTATTTTCAAAGAGTGACCTAGAAAGTCTCCTTAGCACTAATGAATAAGAAAAGTCCCACTCAAAGCCATAATTGCAACTTTCCCTTTTCCTGATATTTCCTTTTGTTCATATTGAAAACAATAAAAGTACCCAGTGAATATTCACAGATCTATAAAACATTAAAAAATATAAATGAAAGGAAAAATAATTTGGAAGCAAATGACATAAAAATCCAAAGTAAAATAATAATCTGAAGTAAAAGAAAAGGTTTATGTAAACAGGCAAATTATAAACAAATACCATCTTCAATGTAGCTCTTTCTGTCAGTCTGATTTTCTAGCCATGGCATGCAATTTTGTTTTTGTATTTTAAAAGTTATTTTAGACCCTAGCTGCTGTTACTATGAGACTCAATCGGGATAACATTATAGAGTTTCTATGTACTTTCTTTGAATCTAGCACCCTCCATTCTTTAAAACTTTTATGCTCTCTGTTGTATCTTATTTTTTTTAGCATCAGATGCCTTTTAGGATGTAGTCAGATGTATATCCCTGCAATGTGAAAATTAAAGTTCATTAAGACTTCATAAACACCTGAAGTAAATAGCAGGTAGAACTCCAGCTGAGGACATATAAGTAACAGCCTAAGAAGAAGAGAAACTAGTACTTTCTTGCCTTTACTTTTTATGTGGCTAGAAGATTATGGGATCAGATACAATACTGCAAAATTAAATAAAACAATATCACAAATTCAAGGGTATCTTCCCTCCCAGTGATACACCCTCCTAAATACCAAGAATAATGTGAAGTATCTATATTGTCTAGTATTTGGCTACTTTTGCTTGTGTTGTTCACTTGCAGACTTTCATTCATACTGAAGAGCTCTAGGGAATGGAGCTGACAAATGAAGTGTGGCTGGGTTGTTGCCGGGCTGGTGTGCTTTTTACAACTCTCTGCCTATGCACTCCGTCCTTTAGTGCAGATCTGTTCTTACAGGCTTGATTCAGAACTACTGGCCTGCTAAAGGCCAGAAAACTCTACATCTGGGAAGACTTTTCCCATCACTTTGTACCATCTTTGTACTTTGTAGGTAGGCAAAGGTCTACCTACACCCTGCTTAGGGTTTTTCTGTCCCTTGGAGACATAGACTCCAAGAATTGCAAGCAATCAATTAGAGCTCATTTCTTCTGAGATATATAGACAATCTTCCATAAAATGTCTGAAGTTCCAGGCCAAGGTTAAAGATGCATTTATTTTCTCAGTCAGGATGTTTAAATGCATGATCAGTGATTTTCTGTTTGAGCCTCATCAGTAATCTTGTGTGTTCTAACGAAATAATCATTTAGAAATGAAAAGTACATCAGTTTTTACTGTTTAGCTTTTGATTCCTATATGATTTACAGATATTTTTGAATCTATATGTCTGCCATTGAATAACCCTAGAAAAGAAAGATTATAGGACCTTTGAGTCAGTATCACCCATATCAGTATTATGAACACCCAGAAAACTGTCTCATGTATATGGGAGTTTACGATAGCATCATGCATAAGACCAGCAAAATCCTACCCCTTAGTCAAATAATTTTCAGTTTCCATTTATATTTTACTGAGATAAAGAGAGAGCTATACAAAGCAGTAAACAAGAGATTTATTTTGCAATCTGACAATTGGCTTCAGTGCTGGTATTGAGGTACCTGGGTTTCTATGACCCTGGGACCGTACTTTGATTGACCACTGATTAGGACAGAGCCTCTCCACCTCACGAAAAAGGCATATGTGTACTTGCCAATACGTTGGTCAACCTGGTAAGGAGAGCTTTAAACTAGGAAGGATGGTGGCACAGGAGAATTACAGGGACAATGTAGTAAGCGTAATATGTCTCAAGTCAGGATAACTCCAGCAAGTGCTCAACATGGGAGTCAACATGACTGTCGAAGGCCCYGTTGCATTCCTCCCGGGAAACCTGCATGCTCACTACCTCCCTGAAATGCTTGTACGTCAATACTCACTCCGTGGGGAATAAATACAAGGAACTGGAGTTCTGTTTGCAGTCTCATGGCCATGATCTCATTATAGTTGCAGAGATATGGTAGGACAACTTGCCACGTGCTTTCTAAGAAGGACAGACCATGAAGGTAAGGTGGTAAAATTTCTTTTTGTGTGGGATGGCAACTGGGCTGCATTGGTCTCTGCCAAGGGATGGATCAAGAGTGAGTGAAGCATTTACAGGTTAGGATTAATGAGTAGGCTCACACTGGTTATGCTGTTGGGCTTTGTAGTACAAGGCTCCTGATGAGAAAGAGGAAGTAAGTGAAACTTTCTATGGGCAGATGGAAATAGTCTCATGATCACAGGCTCTGGTTTTCTTGGGGACTCCATCCAGCTGGTAGAGTTGGTAGAGTTGGTAGAGGATCCAACGAGGAGGAGGCAGGGCAGTAAGTAGCCTTGCCACACTGGACTTCAGGAGGGCCAACTTTAGCCTCTTCAGAGACCTGCTGGGAAAGATCCCATGGGCTAGGGCTCTAGAAGGAAGAGGGGCCCAGGAGAGCTGGTTAGTTTTCAAGCAGCATTTCCTCCATGCCCAGCAGCAGTGCATGCCTGTGCGTAAGAAGTCAGGCAGAGGGGGCAGGAGCCCTAAGTGGATGAGCGGAGAGCTCCTGGCAAAACTCCAGCAGAAGAAAGCAATATATAGAATGTGGAAGAAAGGACAGGCCACTTGGGATAAATACAGGAACTTTATCAGGGAATGCAGGGATGCAACAAGGAAAGCTAAGGCACAATTGGAATTAAATCTGGCACGGGATGTTAAGAGTAACAAGAAAAACTTCTTCAAATATATCAACAACAAAAGGAAGGTCAGGGAGAATGTGGGTCCACTAGTGAATGGGGTGGGTATCCTGGTTACGAAAAACGCGGACAAAGCAGAGCTGCTGAATGCTGCCTTTGCTTCTGTGTTTGTCAGGGGCAGCCCTCTAGAATCCCAGGCCCTAGGGACACATGAAGAGAGCCAGAGAGAGGAAGGCTTGCCCTGGGTAGAGGAAGAGTGGGTCAGAGAGCACCTAAGGAAACTCGACACCCACAAATCCATGGGCCCTGATGTGTTGCGGGAACTGGCAGATGTCCTAGCCGAGCTGCTCGCCACCATATTTGGAAGGCCCTGGAGAACGTGGGAGGTGCCGGAGGACTGGAAGAAAGCCAACATCACTCCAGTCTTCAAAAAAGGCAAGAAAGAGGACCTGGACAGACTGGACGACTGGGCGGTGAGAAACCTCATGAGGTTCAACAGGAGCAAGTGCAGGGTCCTGCACTTGGGGAGGAATAACCCCGGACACCAGTACAGATTAGGGGTTGACCTGCTGGAGAGCAGCCCCGCAGAGAGGGACCTGGGTGTCATGGTGGACGACAAGTTGACCATGAGACAGTAGTGTGCCCTGGTGGCCAAGAAGGCCAACGGGATCCTGGGGTGCATTAAGAAAAGCGTCTCCAGCAGGTCGAGGGAAGTGATCATCCCCCTCTACTCAGCCCTGGTGAGGCCACATCTGGAGTACTGTGTCCAGTTCTGGGCTCCCCAGTACAAGAGGGATGTGGAKCTGCTGGAGAGAGTCCAGCRCAGGGCTACCAGGATGATCAGRGGCCTGGAACATCTGCCCTRTGAGCAAAGGCTGAGAGAGCTGGGCCTGTTCAGCCTGGAGAAGAGGAGGCTGAGGGGGGACCTGATCAACGTGTATAAATACCTCAAGGGAGGCAGTGAGGAGGAGGGAGGCGGCCTCTTTTCAGTGGTGGACAGTGATAGGACTAGAGGAAATGGCTTCAAACTGAAGCATCGGAAGTTCCCCAGCAACTTAAGGAAGCATTTCTTGACTGTGAGGGTGACAAAGCACTGGAACAGGTTGCCCAGAGAGGCTGTGGAGTCTCCTTCTTTGGAGAGCTTTAAAACCCGCTTGGATGCAGCCCTGTGCCATGTGCTCTAGGTGACCCTGCGTGTGCAGGGGTGTTGGACTCGATGACCTCTGAGGTCCCTTCCAAGCTTCAGCATTCTATGAGTCTATGATTCTAGGATGGGGATTGATCTGCTGGAGAGCAGCTCTGCAGGAAAGGACCTAGGCAACCTGGTGGACAGCAAGTTAAGCATGAGCCATCAATCTGGCCAAGAAGGCCAGTGGTATTCTGGGTGCAATAAGAAATGTGTTGCCAAAAAGAGAGGATTATAGTCTTCCACTCCTCAGCCCTGGTGAGGCCTCATCTGCAGCAGGGGACCTAGTTCTGTGTTCCTCAGGATGAGAGAGACATGGCACTACTGGAAAAAGTCCATCATAGAGCATTGGAGCACCTCCTATGAGGATAAGCTGAGGGAGCTGAACCTGATAGTTGATCTTAACAATATACACAAATATCTTAAGGAAGAGTATCAAGCAACAGGACAAGAAGCAGTGGGCACAAATTGAAACACAGGAAGTTACATCTGATTATAAGGAAAAACTTATTTTCTTGTGATATATTTCAGGACTTCTTAGATTTTCTTACTCATGTCAAAATTAATTTCCAGTCAGTCTAGTTTCCTTCTTTGCAGAGGTTCTACATGTGAAAATATGAACAGTAGTGCAATTTTTTTCTAGTTTTGTGATTCAAAAACTGATTTCTGAAAGAGTTTGCAATATGGTTTTGAAATAGAGAATAATCTAGTAACAATCCATAGGGAAGATATTTCTGTTAAAAGCATTTCATTTGCTTAAGAAAGAAGAACTTAACATATTTAGCAGCTAGAAAAAATGAAGAAAAAATTAAAAGTTATATGGACATTTGTGTTTATGCATGTAGTTAACCACTGAACACTTCATTTACAGACATAAACTGGACATGAGTTAAGGCTGTATATCTGGACCTTGACTGTATGAGTTTCTATGTCTTTCTTAGTTTTCAGGAGGAGGGAAATAAAAAATCCTTTAGGGCATTCTAGAAGAAATTTGATATTAACTACAATGTTAATTCTTATTTTGTTATTACTTATACAGCTCCTCTATAAACATTTCCTGAATGAAGTCTTAAGTATGTGTGGTGGAACAATTGCAATGAGATACCAGAGATTTAATGGAGCTATCAACTTAAACATGCAGGAGGTTCTGGATGGGGAGTATAAGCATATGTATATTAGCTCTTAACTTGCAGAAAAATACTACAGCTTATGACTATAAGGTATCCATAAACGTTTGACAGGATTATAGGCAGGCCCATGCAGAAAGACATTAAAAGTTCAGCATTGCCTTCCTCATACTTAGCTGTGTTAGTGTGTAAGATCTACTGAAAGAAATGGCACTGGAGAGAGACACCGTCACAGCAACAGGTTCTGTCTTGCCTCTACTGAATTTAATAGCAAAACCAAGGTAACTTCCCTTCTGCTAAGACTGCACTTATTAAAGAAATTGAAAATAGATAAAGGATATGGCTTATATCACTTCCTTACTGCCAACACAAAGTGAAAGCTAATGGGAAAAGGCTATGGGATTCCCTACTATTCCCTTACTGCATTTTAGCTATTCTACTGTATGGCAGATACTCAAAAGATGCCTATGCTGTGTTACACAGCACCCTGCTGAGACTTTAGAGCAAACTTGTAATGAGTCAATAAATTTCTAAGGCAGAATTAGATGTCCATAGATCTCATAATCAGAACAGTTGTGTTAGTCCGTGCAGAGTGTATTGATAAGACAAGCTTAACAGGGCTAAGGAATTTACAGAGAATATTGCCTCAGTGATGTCTTGCTTGTAGTTCATTTAGAATCACCTTAAGCATCTCTGCAAAAAGCTTAATTAAGCCTAGATTAGAATCCAAAAGTTGATTGAAGAAAGACAAGACCAAATAGGACCGAGTGTCACATTCTCAAAAAAAAACACACATTTTAAATCAAGACATTTTTGGTAGTTAATAATATTAGTAAACCACTAGCATATAGTCAAAGAAGCAAAAAGAAAATTGTATGCCAATTTAGCAGCCATAATATGAAACAAGAGCTCTAATAGATAGTTTCTTGGTTTAGGCAGCAATTTATAATGTGTAACTATTTGACATGAGCTCTTTATTGTTGTATTCCAAAAGGCTGTTATTTTCCAGCTTCCCACTCTATTAGGATCCTTCTTCTTATCCACATTCTTCATGCAAATTAACATTGTCATCAGTACAGTGCTAATATAGTAACTTCACACTGTGAACTAGCACACCCTAACACTTTCATGTTGGCATGTCCATGGATTTCTAGAGAAATAATTGGTACACCTTAGGCTAATCACACTATGTATTTTAAATTCTTTAAATTGAATTTGAAAGTCTATTTAAAAATTCAAAGTGATATTTGGAAGATAGCAGAAACTTACTTTAAATTTTAAAAGATGTCATAGTAATTCCTTTTTTTTTTAGAATGGGATTTTTTGTTAATGTTGTATGTATTTGTCAGAAGTTAAAAGCAAGTAAATTTATTGCTGTCTTACAAATCTATTTGAGCAACACAGAAAAATCTTTAATAACATTTTTTAATTAAGTTCCTGGGGGTATTTTTGCCATCACTGAACTCAACAACAATTTCATATCTTCTATCTTATTGTATTGGAGGTCTTCAGGCCAAAACTTTCACTAGATTCTCTCAATAAGCACCAGTAGAAGAAGAATCTGGAACAAGGCCATTCTGGTAACAGTGAATCTTGTGATATGATATTTATGTTAACAAATCTGTTTTTCCTCAATAGAATGGTAGTAAGATTTCACAGCATGTGCTAAGTTCTGGGAGAATAAAATGCAAGACACTAACAATTTGCAATGATGATTTTGAGTTTTTGTTTTATTTTATGGTCTATTTTTTCCTCTGAACAATCAAGCATCAAAATTGTGTTAAGTGCTATATTCAATACTTTACTAATGCTTCCTCTTTGCTTAGTAATTCAGACAAGTGATTTATTTCTTCCTCCTTTATTTTTAATGAAAAAAATATTATTTGTTCCTCAACAAGAGCATAAGCATGAAGCCCTTGAAACTGTACATCTGAAGCTGTCTACTTTGACAGATATCTCCACTGGATATTTGTAATCCTCTACTTCCACAGAGATAGGTATAGATATATACAGCAGAAGCTGCTTTGGTGCACATGTAAAATTCTTGTGAACACATACATAAAATTACAGAGCTTCTGTAGCAAGAGAAATTATGGAATTGAGTATTTGACAGAAATATTTCACCTAAAATGCAAAATGAATTTAAAATGAACTTTATGGAGCATATTCCATAATAAATATGGAGCTTATTGCAATGATTCTGAAAAAGTAAAGCTGAAAAATAAGTGGCCAGGACAAGACTCTTCATTTTCCATCAGGCAATTTGAAATAAATATATAAATAAATAAACAAAAAAGACAGTCTTCTATAAGATGTTATTAAAGTTTGCTTGGAATGAAGCACCATTTTGGTAAATATCAATAGGCATTTTTTTTCCTTTGCAGTAAAAATTGTCTGTTAAAAATTCTGTTTTTTTTTTTTTTTTTTTTGTGGGAAGGGTACTTATTTATTTATTTTGGCACTTTTCATATAGGAAAAGTTTTTTTATTGTTTTAATATTAAAATAAAATGCATCCAACTTTGAAAATTTTTGTTTCCAGAGCTTTAATGATGATATTTATTTTCAGTGACAGTGACTCTGAATGGCACTAGGTAATTGCAGTCATTTTAGATGAAATTATAACATTTGTCTTTTATTCATTTCCTCACACTCGTTCAAAGTGAAACATCCTTAGTTGAGAGTTGTTGTTGTTTTTTCAGTTTCACTGGCATCATTCTGCTGAGTCGAATTAATCAAAGAACAACTAAGCAATTGAAGCTGCTATGTACTCAGCTTGTGTGCATACTTACCTTCAAAGAATTGGATTATCTTCTTGACCAGTTGCCAAGAGACTAATAATCTGTAACTGGTTTTGAATTAATGTCTTACCTCATGGTTTGCTTTCGCTTTTGGACAATGAGACTGCAAAATCCTTTTTGCACACAGAGATACATATATACACACACACACACAGAGCTGCATTATGTGCACAGCCTAGACTTGTTGTGTGGATGGGCAACCAAGAAAGGTCGCAAATGACAAATCTTCTAACTTGATGTTAGGAGCTTCACTGAGTGGAGAATTTCTTTTAGAAGAAAAGAAAAAGAATTTGCAGGAAGTAAACTATTTGATAAACAACTTTGAAAACCTAATTTAGGAAGGGAGCAAGAGTACCTGACAAACAATCTCAACCTCTCCTCAAAACTTTTGATGGGAATATATTTCCTTTGTTCCTGGCAGGCTGATTAAAAAGCAATAGGTAAAAAAACGTAAAGCAATACAGTCTGCACTGCTTGAAATGAAACTGTGCAGTATTTGGAGAAAAGGGTTGTGAAGTCAATGTTTCTATCTGAAAATATTTTGAAAAATGAAACAACTACTACCGTGTCATCTATGCAACACTCCTGACCTTCCCCACACATACACTCATGCAAAAGGGAAGGTCCTGCTTATCACAAGATCATTTGAAGAGCTGTAGAAACCATGTCTAGAAGGAATGACTTAACATTATCTATAAAGGATAGACACATCCTATCACAAAAGCCCAGAAGTCATTCAGTTTCGGGCCTGGGACTCTGTGAAAACTTTTGTGAGGAATATCTAAGGAATATGTGAGGAACCACAGAGCTCTGTGGTTCTATAGCTTTGATATTACTGCATCAATAACCTGTAAAAGTAATTTTTAAATTAGAGCAAGTAAAAATACAGTTTGAGGATAGCAGGGGCAAAAAAATACTTGAATTTTTAAATCAAGGCAGGTTTGAAACACTGTATCAGGGTGGCTTTTTCCCATATCAAATGGCAAAAACCTATGATGAGTAAGTTATAAGCTAATAATAAACAAAGTAATAGAAGACATATTGAGTCAGAATTGCAGAATTGCAAAGAAGCATATTGTAAAAACATTTGTCTTGAAAGGGAATAATCCTTATCAGTTACAGTTTTTTTGTGATTCATTTGGAATCTGTTACATGCAGCATTTCATATACAGACCCTGGATGCTTAAGATAAAAAGCAATACTGCAGTACTTTGCATCCACTCATGCTTATTCACTCATGCTTGTGACATAAGCAAATTTGGACTATCCTTTCCAAGCTTTTTAGCGATGACTTGGGAGACATTTGGGACTCTGTCGCACCTGTATATCCTCATCAATGTTCTTAGTAACCCATTTGACTTTGCAGTGGTGGAAGCTAAAGAAATCACAGTTTTACCTCTCATCTGAAAATTGCTAGGCTGACAGCTGCATTTTAAGGTGCAACAGATGTGAATCAGTATTTCAGTCTTTAGAATCAGCATGTCAGTCTCTAGAGGCTACATTTCGAGAATCTGAAATATAAAAGATTACTTCATTCTCTACTGAACAAAGCTGAAAACAATAAAAAGCTTTCAAAAACTAAAATGAAACAGTTGGTGACATGTTACTTCTGAAACTGTCAGTGAAAACACAAGATTAAAATATTATCTGCTATTTATCTAGCTCTGTGGCAAGTCAACAATGAGTTGAGTGAGAGTCAGATATAAGGGCAAAAAGCCTAGCCTCCTTTGTGTTACATATTTACAGCTAGACTCACAATAAAGCACTGAAACCAATGGAGAAAGACTAACATATGCTCTCTGTTTTCACATGTTTAGAATGCTAGACAAAAGGTAAATGCTAGGTAAAAGCTGAATTTTATAACTTTTACAAGATATGTTTCCTAGGAAATAGGAATAATTTTCACTCTTCTTTCTATTTAGCACTATATATACAGGTGGCTTCTTGTAATTGCCTTATGTAAGGCAATTCAAAAAACATTTTTAAGATACAGAGACATAAATATACCATAATATACTTTGTTAGACAAAATGCCATCTCCAGAACGGTGACCACTTCCTCCTTACAGCATATGCAAGGAAATCTGGTACAGAAATATGCAAGGAAACTATCTGGTACAGAAAACTAGAAACAAAGCTCCTGTGTAGCAGTTTCCTATTTCTTATTTATCTCAAAAAAGAATGAGTCATAAGAAAAAAACATATTGCCAGATTTTTTTTCTCAAGTGACTTGTTAAAAAAGAAAAAAAAGTCAGTATATTGTATTTTCAGGATTTCTACTAGATAAAAAAAAAAAAAAAAAAAAAAAAAAAGTTTAGAGCTGAATTTTCCTCAAGATCTTCTACATGCATATTTACTGTACAGGATATTTTTATTCTAATTTTTGTGTAATTATGGGTTCTGTTAACATAACATTTTGACTCAAATGCTAGTCACAGAAACAAGATGCACTGAGCTGKATTAAAATGAACATAAGTCTCTAAAATGTCTGAATATGTAGGTTAAAGTTTTGCCCATGGGACTGCTTATGCTAGGGTGTTTCCAAGTAAGAAGTCCCTATTTATACACTTCCTGAGCAGTAAATAGGTTAACCTACCAGTTTCGAAGAGAACAGCCCTGCCTGAAAAGCTGCAGATTAGAGGATGTACTGGGCAAGTATGGAGAAATTGCAGTTTCACGTTTTCTTTTTGTTTTGCCTAAGTGCCTCTGTATATGGATGTGCATCTTTTCTTCAATACTCTGCTGAGTTCTAGGCTGAATCTGAAGATGTCAAGGGTAAGGGTGAGAACCAGACACTGTGCTCATCTGCAAAAATGAACACTACAAGGAGGAAGAGCATTCTTCATTCTCTCCAGAGGCAGGTCCATGATGCACTGACATGCACATGTCCAAAATGAGGTCTAGTTGAGTCAGCCAGAATTTCAGCTACCRTATTTACACTTCAACTTTTAATTCCGTCAAATATAAAGTCATTCCTATCCTTGCTCATCACCTTTAGAAATATGATTACTTGCCATGTAATGAATATAGGGACAAGGGTGTTTTTTATTCCTAACTATGCTGTTGTGGTGTACTGCATTAGTATTTTGAAATGGGAGACATACCAAATGTTAAAACTTTGACTGCAGGAAACTTGGCTTTCAACAGAATTGCCCTAAATGCTGAAGTTTTACCTGGTACTAAAGAGTATGTCAGCATATCAGAGTCCCTGTACTAGCTCTACTTTTGGTGTATTTTCATATAAACTCATATCAATTTAAAATTATACATTAAGCTCAGGACTGGTTATTCCATACGGTCTCATCTTCATTATTTGAACTTTTCTTTCAGAAACAAATGGACTGATGCTGCATCTTCTTAAAATGCAGTACCATTTCTTTAGAAGAAATGAACCTGAGAAAAAAGAGGTTTTCAAAATAATAATGATAAAAAGGCAATTTCTAAGTGTATCCAACAGCTAATATCTTCTCTTAAGACACATCTAGTATATACATATTTATTCCACTGCATACACCATCCTGAAACTGCCTAGGTACTTTGTCTTTCCAGAAGCAATTTTCTTTTGATTCAGGCATTCAGTGATATAATTATATTCACACAATCTTATCAACTTTTTCAGACTGCTCTTCTTAGATAGTGGGTGACAGATACACAACTACTGGTAGTGATAGGCAAGATTTAGTTTCGCCTTTTTTTCTCATCTAAGGTTTTAGTAATGAGTTCTACTGTATATATAAAGCAAGGAGGAATATTTTAAGAAGTGTACACTTTCACACTGAGTTCAGATCCTTTAATGTTTCAGTAATAGCTTAGATTTAAGCAGAAGCTTAAATTCTCAGTAAATACAATAAACAATGTACACATACTTTGTCTAGTTGTTAATTTCACACTGCATGATGAAAATTAAATCTTGAAAGAACATATTTTATTTTATTTTTATTAAAAAACATGACCTGATTATCTGATGCAGCAGAATCTGAAAGCAAAGTAATAGGCTTGCAAATAAGCAATTTATCATACAGTAACTAATTAGAAAAATAATAGTCCTATTGACATTGAGGAAGAGATTAGCCTATAAGCATTTCAGACAGAATTTCTTTATACGAAGACTAATTCAATTAAAACTTTCAAAGATATTTTGYTTTAATAGCTTTCTCAAGGCAAAAGCCCTAGACAAATGCTACCTTACTACTACCAGGCACTTTGTACCTAGAGCGAGATTTTAAATACACTCTTTCAAGACTCCAATTGGTGTAGAAGAGCATGAGAAACAACAAATTTGACTGCTACACAGTGATGCAGAAGAATTTTTTAGTAGAAGAATTCATGGGAATCTGACTTGTTAGGGGATTCAAGACAGAGGAGTTGATTGTATCTTGATGCAGACAGAATAATCATACTGTCTATGATCATCTCTGAATTTTCACTGATCACTGGGTGAGAACATTATTGTTCTCCCAATACCTACCTACTAAGAACAATTCTTGGAGTTTTACAGGGATATATAGTCATTAGTCCTGCAGCAAATATCCTGGGGAAAATATTTTTGGTTGTATAAGGATAACTCTGTGAAGAAAACATTACCAAACACTACTGCAATTCAAATATAGCTAAGGCGTTTCATCCAACAGACAAAATGTCTCTGGGTTTACCATTGTGCATTAAAAGGCTCAAAAATGCATACAAATGGTGATATGGGATATTTGTTTTTAAGAGAATTTTTTAATATTTTCAATATCGAATCTGTACCAAGTAGTTCTTTTTGATATTATTGTAATTTTCATCTGAGAGAAATGTTTACAATTTAGCAGTTCAAAAATATATATTTGCAGACAAGCAGTAGTATACATCTAATTATGAATTAGCATGGCAATGTTGAACACAGAGAATTTCAGGTTCATCTTTTCATATTAAATTCATGGTAGTTCTTCAGAGTCAAGATTTACTTTTATTAAAATACATATATATATATATATACACACACATACATATGAGATATATATAAATATGAAATAAAGCTGCTTCCTACATTAGGAAGAACAAATTTTTGTTCCAAAATACACATTCAAATAACTGACAGAATATATAACTTTCTCATTCTGTTTTGAAAAAATGTTTCATTATTTTCTTTAAGATTCAATATCTGCCTTCAAGTTTCTGGAAGGAAAGAATAGATAAAGATGTGTTTACTTGATTTATTGAAAGAAATCTCCTTCTTGAAAAAATAGAAGGATGTTTTTATTTATTTTACTTTGGATAGCTAGTTAGCATGTGATTTACTCCAACTCTGCCTTATTCTTTTCTTGCAGATTTTAGTTTCATATTTCTTTGGAAGATCAATGAACTTTTCACTTGACTCTACTGCAAATCCAAACAATCATATTAAGAAAAAAATTAAAAAATCATTATTGATATGGATAAAAAGTTGGTATCAATCAACTTTATTACAGACAAAAATTAGTATCTATACTTAATTATGAAGCTAGAAAGAAGAAAGTGAATCACCAAAAATATCCACATCTTTTACATACACCAGATCTTATTAAAATTTAGCAGATGTGCACATGAAATGTGCAATGAATAAGAAGTTTTCAAAATACGAAGAAAGGTAACTGGCAGAATTATAGGTTGACACTGCTGACACTGGGAATGATCTATCTATGAAGCCAAAATAGACCTTGTCATAGGACAGCAGACAAAATCCTTTCTGTTCTTTAGACAATTTTGTTAAAGGACATCTCAGTCAAAGCCAAAGACATTTCAGATTCATTCAAGGCTGAATGAGAATGGACCAAATTTTTTAATTGCATTGATAAATGCAAGTTAGACATATGTTACTGTAAAATAAATTTATGTGTTTTCTCATTCGTTTCTATGAAATTTTGAAGAGAATCACTGAGAGATTTTTTTTTTAATAGAGGCTCACACTTAAGAGAAATCTTTCTGCACACTTCAGTTTTACTGTTGCTCTCTCCCTCCCTATACAGTAGCAAATATATATATTTTCCCAAAACATTTTCAAAAGAGGAAAAGAGAAGCTTCTTAATGAAAAATCCTTTATAAGTGGCTATATTCAAACAATCTTGTACCAACTTTATCAGTTTAGGAGTCGTAATTACTTTTCTGTGGCTTTTTTTAGCTTAATTTCRGGACAGTTGCCTGAGGATTAGTTGCAATGTTCAGTAAAATTGCTCATTTACTTCTCCAATCTCTTGTTTGATATTTTAGTTAAGTTAAGATAAGTAAAGATATCTGCCTGCCTGCTCATTGCATCTGTGAGATCAGTTCCCTCTCCTTTCTGTGATGCAAATTATGACTTACAATTTGTTCCATTGAACACTGTTTCTTAAACATCTACAAGCTTCCGATGTTGCATTTTAAAAGTCAATTAGCCTAACTTGACCAAACAGATTTACAACTCCTTCCTCTCCAAACACCCCTGAGAAGGGAAAGCCTTGGTATCTTTTCTGGTATTTAACTGAAGTGCCAAACATAGGCTGACTCTCACTGTTACTAGTAGGTCCAATGTTGAACCATTGTATCATATCCGATACCCAAAAGAAAGGTTTCATGAAAAAAAAAAAAAATTCAGGAAAAATAGTATCTAGAGTGCCCATCCAACAAAACAGGTCCATACAGGCTGAAATGAAAGCAGTTGATGTTTATTTTTGAAGAAATCTCACCCATGCTTAAAGTGAACCTATTCTGAAATGTTTTGCTTTTTTGGGACAATAAACATCAGTTCTTTGAAAGAAAAAGTTCTGCAGTCCTTTAAGCAGACTAACTATTTACATCTTGGTATTTCTAAATAAAGCTTTTAGGAGCAGAACATGTTAAAAGAACAGAAAGGTGCAGTAATAAAGTGAGAATTTATCTTGCTCTAAGAATGATGTAATCACAACATTTTCCTAATTCTCCATAGGCCAATTTCCATGTAATCAATTTAAAAAGTGGTATCAGCTATTCTCTACACAACATTGTTTCTGCCGGGCATTGTAAAAAAATCAATATTGAGTTTGGTCCCTTATGCTTATTATCAGAAGCCTAATTATATGCTGCACTGTTATAGAAAGATAGGATTACATGTTACCTTTTAGAGGAAAAAAACAAAGGTGACACTGCTTTTTTTGTGTGTGTTTTACAATTTTCATGCATCAAAACATGAGTTTCAGTGTGACTGAAATCATGTTATGCAATCCTAGCAGCAATCTGCAAAGCTGAATGCTAAACGGCAACTCTCCAAATGTATTTGTAAAAATTATTCAGTAAAAATTCCTTGAAGAGGGTAGGGTTGTAATACATTCAGGCAATTTATGCCAAAATCAGATAGTATGTCTAGCAAATAAATACTTCATTGATCTTAAAATAGTTCTCTCTTTTCTAGTAAACATACAACACAACCTGCCTATATGTGTCTAGATTTTTCTTGATTTTCAATAGGCACATCCTTACATAAGAGAAAGGCAAACAACATACTTGACAGATGAAGCCTCTTCTCAAGCCTTTTCTTCTATCAGGAAATAAAATACACCATGAGAAAACCACTTTGCAGCAAGAGCTGAATGCTGTTATAGCTGTCCAAGCTAAAATGCTGTCTTATGCCTTGATCAGTCATCCAGCCCATGTAAACACACCAGCTTTGGCAGCCGTTCAACACCCTGAGCTAAGGGGCTTCTTTCTCTTGATCCAGTCTGAAAACAGGCATCTAATAAAAAAYTCATTTGGTTAAACATCCTGATTTTATGAAGGACAAAACACAATGACAATAAGCCCTGTCACTTCAAATCAACCTCCAAAGCAAAATTTTGGTATTCAGCTGGGAAGGAAAGGTTAAGAAAAAAAAGCAGCAGATATGTATTGTCCTTCAACTGTAATATTCATATTTTGACATAAGTACCAGGAACCACAAAAAGTAAATGTGGGGAGGAAAGTTGTTTCTCACATGCAAGTGCTCTGCAACAGCTTCTGCTTACTCCAAGTTTTATGACCGAGCTGAAGAATCTACAGTTACTGCAGAATAGAGTGGTGAAAGAGTGGTAGAACAGCAAGCCCACCAACCACAAGGTCTGAAGGGTGCTTGTTCTGAAGAGTTCAGATCAGAACGGTAAACAAAAGTTGGGCATGTTAATTTATGTTGAGAAACCTTTTCTATCCCACATGATCAGGGCTACACAGATACTAAAGGAACTTTGAAATGCTGAGGAATATTCTTCCTTCCCCATTCTTGAGGAGAGACATTTTCATGGTGTCTACAAGAATGTACAAAGGTAAATATGGTATGAGTAGACAGGAAACTTAAATTTAAGAACAGTACACAGCAACACAAAAGCTTATGGGCCCACCCTTGAAGGACCAATGATCAACAGTGAAAATGATCTGCATATAGGCAAAACATTTCTTAGTTGCATATGGAGGAGAAATTCAGAAGGTTGTCCCACACTGATACTTTTCCGAAAGTGATCTACCACAGGACATGACTTCAAATATTCATCAGATTCATCCAGCTACTTAAAAATGTGAAATCTGTGAAATCTGAAAACAGATCTCATCAACTACCCATTCCTTTCACAAATCCAGATCTAAATGTCTGTAAAGTCCTTTATTAACTCCAGATATAACTGTGAGCTCATCTGAAATTCAGAAGAACTGAATTTTAATACAATTCAGATTATCCAATCAAACTACCACAATGGAAATTCATGAATAGCCAGTGTTCTCTATAGACAAATAAAAAATCTTTGACTTAGTAAAGTCTCCTCTTAGTAGGAGACAATTTGTTTTTCTCTTTCCTCTACTAGGTGTAGAGGAAAATTAGGTGTTGACTTTCTCACTTTTAGAAATATTATTTAAAGAACTCTATTTTCCTCAGTTCATCAAATCTAGTAAAATGCTTTTGTTATGGTCCAGAAAGACTCAAGGAGGGAAGATTCTTTGTTATATCCAGAATGAGATTAAGACACAAACAAGGTCAAAGGCCACTAATCAAGGAAATTTATTGAGCATTTATACAAACAAAATAGTTATAGAGATAGGAAAGCAAAGGATAGATAGGAAAGAAGGAAATCTATCAAGCGGTCGGGATAAGATTGCAAGAGATAGCCACCACCATGGATCTAGCAATGTCTCATGCATCTGTAGTTTTCGTACACATCAGTGATGGGGATCTCTGGGTCACTGTTAATTATTCAAATGCCCAGGTTTTTATAGGGTAGGGAAGTTGTTTCCTGAACAATGGCATTCCTGCATTCCTGCCTTGGCAGGACCACTGCTTTGGGGTGGTCTGCAAACAAATAAATTATATCCTCCTGGGGAAAATATTTATTTGTACATTTTGGAGAAGTCTTTGGTAATATGTATTTTCTGGCGCTTACATGAAGTACAAGGGCAGCAGCAATTTTAATGCAGTTTCTTTGCATTGTGTTGGGCAGGATTGGGCAGGATTTTTTTTATTATTTTCTATTTCTATTTTCTCCACAACTGAAATTATTCAATAGTTTTTACTTTACATTAATTCCATAAATATTTCAATTAAAATGATGTCATCTCACTTTTAATGCATTTTTTGATCAATCGTCTAGTGTTCCACATAGCACATATTCCATCAGATTATTAGCTGCAGTACAAAGAGGCAGAACGTTACACTGGCATACTCTGATGGCACCTCACTACATCAACAGTGCATATTCAACATATTTCTTGGAGAACCTATAAACTATAGATTTTCATGTATTTCATATTTTTCCAGGGCAGAAACTTCAGTAGTAAGATGAAACAATTTAGGATTTTCTTTCATATTTATACCTTCCCTTTCGTAATTCAGTTGTTGAGACCTGAAAATGCAGTTTACTCCTGACTAATTAAGGGTGTAAATGCAGAATTAGATTACATTCTAATAACCATGTAAGTCAATTAGCAGTATTTATCTAATAGGAAGTACTAAATGAACATGCCAAAGCAAGAATACCTTTACCAGCCTTTTCATTTGAATTATGATAAGCTATCATATCTTATATTTCACTGTATTTAATCTCCTGCTCCAAGCAGCTTTCTTCGTGAGAGTGTTCATAGATGATTGATCTACTTGTAGTTTGGTTGCTCCTCCAGCAGATCCAGCTTAGCCTCAGATTGTCATTGAAATTGCATTTGAGCGGTTGATTTCTGGTACTGTCCTCAGGTTTCAAGGTTCGTCATATTAGTTCTCTGCTTAGTTGAACATAATCAACTGTAATGTGAAACTTTTTGTTACTAGGCTTCTAGGAAGCTTTCAAATACATATTTACATGATATGGATCCATATGATGATATCTTATATGCTTAAAGGTAACTGAACTTACAAGTTTCCAGACTTCACTCACTTTGGACTGATGCTTTTTGTTTCTTCCAAGATGGTGTTTCTCAGATTCTCTTTCTTTAGAGTGACTGTTAAATTGCTGATGTTCAAAATGTTCGCGTTTTCTGGGGTGACTGTTCTAAATTACGTTTTATTCTTAAACTTATCAAAAGAATGAACAAAGAGCAAAATAATCACACATACATTTTCTTGTTCCCAATTCCAATATTTGATAAATGCTATACAAAATCTTTTGATTTGTTTTACTTATTATAGAATTTTCAAGGTAGAGAGGTGAGAGAAACATCCCAGCCCTGACTGAAAGTCAACATGAATAGAAAATATAACTTGCATAGATCCAGTTCCACTGAAGCTTTCAAAAATAATAATAATATATTCAAAATTATGCAAATATTTCATTAAAATATAATTTATAACATTTTTAGGAGGTGTTAAATATGGAAAAGAAACTCACTAAACAAGATCAGCATAGCAAATACATGTCACAGTTTCAACAGACTCCCCGTTTTAAAGTATTTCAAAGATAAAGAGCCTTTCAAAGTTGGAATAAGAGTATTAAATTGGTTTTAATTAGATTGATGCCTATTGGGGAAAACACATTTTGCTGTACATTTCAATGTTAAATTATCACAATATTACAAATATAAGTGATCTACAATATCAAGTATATCTTGCAGCTAGCTGTTATTTCATTATGTAGTTTTTCCTTATATGCTTACATAAACTCTTATTGAGTAAATAAGATCAGTAGGATCTGTCAAATACTGCTAAAACTTGCGGCTTTTTTTCTGACAGAGTTGTCTGAATGATCGTCTTTCCATACATATATACATTCATCCTTCATAAGTTTGATTTTTAAAGGTGATGAGACTTCGGTCAATTTAACAGCTAGTAAAATGTTGAATATTTCTCTAATAAAAATATTTTTGTGGTTAAAAATGACTTAGACATTGACTATCCAGATTTGACATTTCTAACCATAATAACTTTATGTTATATTCAAATTTTCTTTCTGTTGATCTCTATAATCCAGGAAACTGGCAGAAAATAAACCTATCCATGCATTAGAATTGGACTACATTCATCCTCCCTCACCCCTAACTAGAGCTCTGTAATCCACATTGTGCAGTTTCAGACAACTATTTTTAGCTAGAATTAGCTGTTGTTAGCTAGATTGGATATGGTGAAGGTCTTTTGATTTGATTTTTGCTAGAATACTAACCTAATGAGCTCTAAATTTAATGGTCTTAGGAAGTATAGTTGCAACTTCACTTGACAGTTCAGTTACAACTCCAATGCAGATAAATTGAGAGAATATATTAACCTTTTCTATATTTTAGAGATCATCTGCTAAAAGCACATCCATGGTTTATCTGAAAGAAAAGAATAAATCAAAGCATTCTACTTTTTTTTTTTTAATAAAGATTTAACAGTATTAGCAAATTTAATTTAAAAAAAAAGGAATTAAATGATATTTCTGGGAACTTAATCACATTTTTGAACACAATTCTGATAGCATTTCTCAGCTCAATACTTCTTAAAGCATCCAAATTATATTGCCGAAGTATTTACAGGCCAGAAAAACATCTTAGTTCTTTATATGACTATGCAAGAAAACCAAAAGCAAATTTGCTTTATAATGTCAGATGTAGGATTGCTTTATTTTGATTTTGTATGTTATGGGCAAGCTCATATACGAAATATGTTACTTCCCCCTTTTTTTTTTTTTTTTTTATTTTGTGTCTGTATGTAGAAAGAAAACCTTGTATTATGTAGCGAGTGCTAAGAATATTTTCAGGAAGAAATTTTCAAAATGATTGATACAATTTTATGTTAACCTAGTTATAATTTCTGAGTGTGTCACTGTATTTTTCTAGATTTATTTTCTATAGAAATTTTAAATCTAGAGAAAATAGAAATGAAGTAATGAGATTCATTGTTAATTTTTATCATCTGTTAACTGATAGGACCTGAACACATTTACTTCAGCACCCTTCTGAAGGAACAAATCTACTGTTTTTATTCCTGTCTTGTATAGCTTTAATATTTTGTTTTCTACATGGAGATGCTTCAGGAAAGGGTGAAGTTAATACCATATTTTATATATGTTAATACCACTGTAAGGCATTTATTGAATCTGACTAGAAAAGTAGATGCTTTAATTTGGAAATCATATAGCTTGAGTTCATCTGAACTGAAATATCTTAGGGATTAAGCCACAGAGATGATGACCTTCGTTAAGAACAACATAGAACCTTAAAAATCTGCAATATATACTCCCCATACAGACTAGTCATCTGCATGTTATAAGCCATACTTCAGTACCTATATTACTGATTTTATAGTTGACTACATCTTGTTTTAAGAAAATACGCTAACAGCAAATTACAGAAAAACAGACCTTACAAGAGAGTTAACTAAATGCAGAGTCATGCAGGTGGAATATTCTGTCTCTTCCTAAATATCATAGAGTTTGAATCTGATCACATTTAATACTCCATGAAAATTAATGATAAGCATTCTGGCAAATATTCATCATTTGTTTCTTCTAATAATTTTAAGGTTTAAATTTGGCACAATAGCTTCTATATGTAGCAACCGAATCAAACTGTGCATAGAGATCTTTTGAATGACTGAAAAAAAATAGTTTAACTAATAGAGTCAGAGTGGAACTTCACATATTTTTACCTAAGCTAGAGAGACATAATTTCGCTGTTAAGAAAACTAACAGGAATATCCAGGCAAAATTATACAGTAAAATTAATGTTTATGTAAAAAATACTTTATTCTAGAGTCTGATTTGACATTTGGAGCCTTATTTTCTTAATAGAAATTCAAAGACATGTACAATCTACAATATAATACAATAAGGAAGTCACGCATGATTGCAAATTTTGCCCATTAATACAGCTAGCTTCTTTAAAAAAATATCTTGGAACATTTGTATTTGTCATAATATTACTTCCTTAACAAAATCACAAGAAAATTTCAGTATTTGCTCAAGCAAGGTTGCCTTGCAGAATTTGTCTTGCTTATGAGCTTTAAAAGTGATCTGAAGCAGCTAAGAAAAAGACTAAATTGCCGACTATGAAACCACTTTGTCGCATGTGAATCCTCTTGGAACTAACAAATAACTGTGCCTCATAGGTACAAGTTGACCCACAGGAAATATCATGTCCACAAAACAAACCAGATATTACTTTGATATCCTTTCTGTATTAGTTTGTAGGAGACAGAAATGTATCTACCACCTCAGACATATTTCAGCTAGGTAACTCTCCTTTACTATAGAATACACTCTTTTCCTCTGCTGTGAGCATGAATGTCACTTGGCGAGAGTTAAAATAGACATACTGTTTTCACTCAGCTCAGAGAAGGATACATACATATCTCCTGCTAACTACCTCTGAAATGAAGCAATTAGCTTCATTTTGACATGTTCACATATTTTAATATATAAACAGTGTGCATGCTGTATATGAAAACAAATGTATATGAAATATTAATATACTTTATAAATAATAATCTAACATATATAAAAACATATATGTAATAACTTACATATGCAATGCAATACAGGAACCATGCAAGTATGTAGCAAATAGTAAAACAATAGGTGAAAGGAGATATCATAAGTATATGTAATATATTCATGGCTTTGAATATATTCCTGAAGAGAGTCAAACTCAAGTGGATTAAGAAGGATCCACCAATGTGAAAGAGGAAAGCAAGAACAATTTAATTTCCTTTAAGGGCATTTATACACATCACATTAACATAACAATAAAACCAGCAGTTCTTGAGTTGTTGAAATTGTAGGAATATCTGCTGGGCAAATTCTAGACCAGGACTGCATTGTGCTAGATTGTGCAGACATATGATAAACACAAAATTTTATCCCAGATAGTTTTAAATATAAGCAGGAGAATTAATACTGTTGGAAAGACAGGGATTTTATTTTTTTCTAGTTAGAAATAAAAATGGCTTGGACTGTGTTAGTAAGTGGTTTTAGGCTACTATGTGGCATATGCACATATAGTATCTCTATCAGATTTAGGAGCTAAAATTTGATTTCCAGCACTCTGTCTCCTTTACTTTATGTATGTTCTTACATTTTTCATGCTAATTCTTAAATTCCAAGGGTACTCCTTTGACGTACTATTTTTTCCTCAAATATGGTAACTCCTCAATTATTTCATTAGTTCACTGACAAAACAATGCATCAGAAATCGGTGCAGTGGGTACCAATTAAGAGCTCTAATTGCCTCAGCATCTTCAGGACACATTTCTGCAATGCATGCACTCTTGTGTGTACTTACATAGATTCATATATGCTTGCTGGAGTTTTTAAAGCAAAGTCAAGAGGGAGACATCAACATCGCTGCCTTAGAGCCTATTCACTGCCTTCGCATCTATACTCAGCGTGAGCAATCTGTTGTTCTGCATCAAATGCGGCCTCACAGCAACAACAAATAACAGCCGACTTTGTCACAGAAAAGCTCCAGCAGATCAGCTCCATTGTTCAAACTCCCTAAACCTCCTCAAAAGAGCCTCAAGTGTCAAGATAACCCCACTTGCCATTCAAGGTTAAGAGAGAGAGGGGGTCAGCTCAGGCACTGCTGTCTCAAAAAGCACTGCAGGCACCAGAGCAGAAAGGTTTCCTTTCATTACAGGTCATTCTGAGGCAAGTGGGCACTGATTCTTGCTCCACCTGGGCAGTGGCAATGATGGGGCACACTGTACTTGAGCAAGTAGTTTATTTGTTGACAACAAGAAGTAGGCAATTATGTTTTTCTCGGAAGAAGAGGTTTTTCTCTTACAGTCTAACGCTTATAAGATCTGGTAGTCTAGCATTTGAGAATAATTATATAAATACTAAGAGCTACAGAGAATTTCTCCTTGCAGTTTTTCCTCAGCAACAATTTTGGTAGCACTGGAAATAGAAAAGTAAAATAACCAAAAAAAAAAAAAAAAAAAAAAAAAAAAAAAAAAAACAGTTTAGGGAAAATGTCTTTGCACTTTCAAAACCTTCACCACACACTCATGCAGTGGGAGAGAGAAATAATATTTGTATTGATGCATCATTTGTTTACATATGATGACACATTGAATGATCAACTTGAGTATGGAGTCTTGTAGTGGACAGATTCACTATATCTACCATTGCATATGTTAACTACTATTACTGCAAGATTATAGATGAAGCTGTGACCTACATATTTTTAGAGTATTTCAAAAGCAAATACAGATGAGAGATAATGGAGGAGTGAAAAAGCATATTAGAAAGAATGAAGTGGCACTGAAGGCATGTATTCTGGAAAAAAAAAATATTTTCTTTTTTTCCTGAGCTCTTCTGGTTCTTCTCTCTACATTTTTTTTCCTCCTCATTCCAGCTTTCCAGCTTGTTTTTTTTTAAGCTCAGTCTGCTTCTGATTCACTTAGTTTTGACATGTGACAAAACAAACTTGCCAAAGGCATAGAGATAATGGATGATACAACGATGACAGACTTATTTTCATACCAATTCTAAATTCTTGTAAGTATGACATTTTTCCTTCTAAGTTCAACATGTTCATGCATGTATACATGAAAGCAGACACATTCATTTGAAGTGATTGGGAAAGAAAAAAAAAGGAAAAAAATCAAGAAAAATGGAGACTGCAGTTCTGTTATCATATTACCTTTATTTGGATGCTTCATCTCTTAAGAATCATGATCCCACACAGCAATGAAAAAAAGACACTTGTGCTTTTATCCTCTGTTTTGTTGCACAGAATCTGAATGAATTTCCTTCTCTGTCCTGGTCAGGAAGTAAAGAAAACTACAGCAAAAACAACACAGTTTGAAATTACAGTTAAGAGAGACCAGAGTGCTGGACACAAGTGGCAGTAGGAGATTAGATGATGCATTTCACTAGGGGGAGCTATTACTGGTGAATGTGAAGGAAATGCTGAAAAAAATGAAACTGTTGGAGAAATTTGGATGGTCCCTAGTTTATGTGAATTGACTGCGCCTGTGGCTAATGCCATAGATTTTGAAGAAAGAAAGGTTAGAATTTCTTGGCAGATATCTGGAGGAAGGGATTAGGCTACTTCGGCCCTTCCTTTTATCTTAGCCACTTCCCATATATGGGAGTGACCTACCATATCTATCTAGAAGATAAACAGGTTCTTTCTTCTTATTTATTTATTTATTTTGGGTGGTGGGGAGGGGAGATTGTCTGTGTAGGTATTTGTTACTATGATGCTTAAAACTAGGGACACTATTCCTTTGGATTTGTTTAAAATGTGTCCTACCATTCTGGTCTGAATACTGCAAAGAAAGGGAAGAATATTTCCTTGAGTGTGCAAAGCATTTTCTAAATTCTTGAACCCCGTACTTGTTTGCTGTGAATTCCTTACAAATGAAACAATGTAAATCTGTTTTTTGTTGTGAATTTTAAGGTACAGGAGCATCGTGCACAGCACATATTTGCTATTTTAAAATGAAGGCCTAACTATAACTACAAATATTCATTGTAGCACTTCTTCTATCTATATTTAAGAGTTGTTCATGAGATCATGTGAAATCCTGTGATCTCTGAACTCTCTTGTCATCTCTGAGCAAAGAGCAGGAATATGAAAAAGACAAAGGTCTTAATTTTTTATTGTTGATTCAGTAGCTTGTAGCAGATATCTTACAGTATGATGATCTATTTCTCCTCTCCAGTATCAGGACGAAAAAAAGCATTTGTCTTTGTTGAAGTTCAGGAGTTTCCTCCCTGACCATCTCTCCAGATTATCCAAATCTCTTTGAAAGGCAGAGCAGCCTTCATAACGATGAATCAGCCACTCCTCTGAGTTTTGTATCATCTTCAAACTTGCTAAGGTTGCACTTTGTCCTTTCTTCTAGATCTTTTAAGTTGAGTAGTGTTACCTGTGTAACACAGTACCAGTTATTGGCCTTCAACTAGACCATGCTCTCTGATAACAATTCTCTGAACTTGGCTGCATCCCTTAGTTTACAGTCTCCTTCACTGTCTGTTCATACGTTCCTCATTTTCTGAGTTTGCCAGTGAGGGTGTTATGGGAAACTGTCAGAAATCTGTTGAAGTCAGATGAGGCATCGACTGTTCTTTCCTCATTCCATCACAAAAGGGGATCAGGTTGGTTAAGGATGATTTTCTCTTCATGAATCCATACTGACTATTCCTGGCCATCTTCTTATCCTTCATGTTCTTGGAAATAATATCTTTTTTTCAGCTGTTTTATCATCTTTCCAGGAACAGAGGTGAGGCTGACTGGCCTGTAGCTCTTTGGGTCTTCTTTCCTGCCCTTTTTCGGCGACTAGAGGGTTGTTTGATCCTCCCAGTCCTCAAGCACTTCCCCTGCTTGCACTGGCCTCTCAAAGATGTTTGAGAGTGGTCTAACACTGATATAGGCSATCTCCCACAGCATTTAAGGCTGTGTCCTATCAGGGTCCATGGACCTATGTAGGTCTAGCTCACTAAAGTGATTCCTAGCTCAATCTGCCTCTCCCAAGAGAAAGCCTTTCTTTCTCCAGATGATCCTGCCCCTCCAGGCCCCTCCGGGACCTGAGTTTGCTGGAAGTCAGTCTTACCAGTCAAGGGTCAGGCAAAGAAGTTATTCAGCACCTCTCTCTTCTCTGTATTCCTTGTCACCCGTGCCCCTTCCTCGTTCAACAGCTTGCCCCATTTCTCCTGGTCTTTCTTTTCTTATTGGTGTGTTTTTAGAAACCTCCATACACGTTACCTTAACTCCCAGGTCTCTGTAGTCATGTCTGTTTCTTTCCATATTTCCATATTCTTTCCAAGGTCCCCTGGGTACTGATGGCCACATGGAAAAGCCACACAGAGTAGTAGATATCTCACCCTGCACAGTCAGCAGGGTGGTCAAGCCTTTACATTTGTGAGGAGACCAGCCTGCCCACCCACTCATCTCCTCCTACATTGGTAAACCTAAAATTACATTACGCACCACATCTTTGAAGGGGCTCCTATGCATCTCAGATGTTTCACTCAAAAGCATCTTCTTGTTCTTCCACAAGGCACAGATTCACTGATGTTTGGAGCTGAGATTCTTGATATGTCTCTCTTTTCTCTGATGCTGCACAGCCTGCTGATTTCCTCCTGTGACTCCCTGCACTTGGCAATACAGCTTCTAAGAACAGACATCTGCAGGAAAGATGACTGTCAGCTTCAGCCACAGCCTCATAGAGAGGTCATAGGCACTCACCTGCAGGTGAAGACTTGCATATCTGCACTCTCTGTTGGAAGGTCTGGGTCAAAGCCACTAGCAGCTGCTGAGGAGCGTGACCTGTGGTATGCTACAGTTATCACTGAGAACGTGTGCATTGTTCTGAACTGAAATAAGGACTCTTCTTTGCTCCCATTACCTGTGAGCTGCTGTGTTACTATGTTCTACTGAACTACTGCTTTGCTATGTTGTTATTCTCCCCATTTTCCTGTTACTGCCTTCCCATATCCTGAAGCCTCATTTTCTAATTCCTTGTAGCTAATTCTTTTTCCTATTCTTCTAATCTTTTCTCTTCTAATCTTTGCTCTTGCTTTCCTGTGCTTTCCATCTTCAGTGCTGGCAGCATCACAAGGAAAAAGGTCGGTCATTTTATTAGCTTATGTCCCTCACTATACCCCATATCTGACTGACCTTATTCAATCATGGTAAAGTCCTTGCTGGTTAGGGACTGATTAGTGGACATACCACTATAGTAAACAATACAGAAATTTACAGTTTGCCCAGGTAAGATCATTTTAATCTTCCATAGACGTGGTACCAGAAAGAAAGTACATATTACTATGGGGAACTATCTAGTTGGTATGCATTGAGTATCTGTAATGTTTAGACAAGATAAGTACATGAATAAAAGTGGGCATAAAACTAGAGAAACAAATTGCAGAAATACTTGAATTTTGACTAATGGATGGTATAAAGCACTTACAATTTGTAACTTTCAGGGGTAAATTATCAAAAAGGCCATTTCTTTTTCTTAAAAGTACACAATGCAATGCAATGGTAGCATAATAGCAGATGAAAATTTAAATGTTATTTAGTGAGACTCAGATCTGCAGCTTGTAAAAAAAAGAAGAGGGAAAGAAGGAAACAAAGAGAAAAAGAGAGAGAGAAAGAGAGAAAGAGAGAACGAAAGAGCGAACAAAAGAATGAAAGAATGAAAGAACGAAAGAACGAAAGAACGAAAGAACGAAAGAAAGAAAGAAAGAAAGAAAGAAAGAAAGAAAGAAAGAAATCCATTTCTATAACACTCCTAACTCCTAAATTTCCTAAATAGCTGGTTGTAAATCAGACAGTATGATAAAATCACAAATTTCAAAGAAATGCAGGCTGAAAAGTGCATTTGCCAAGTAGGAATAAAAAGCTGTTTTAAGAGGAACTAGCACTTCCATAATGTCTTTTCATCTAGTCCTCATTGCTTCACAGCAGCAGTTCTGTTCTTCTGTACTTTAAACTGAAAATTTCAGCCTTTTGGGAAAATTCTTCATTTATCATTTCTAAAGCAGCCCAAGCAATCATTTCCTGCAGTATTGCAGTGTTGTCTTGAGTAACCCCTTACTGGTGTTTCAGGATAACACTGTAAGCTATTGGAGATGGAGATGGAGATGGAAGGTAGCCAGAAGATCCAATGTGATCTCAGTGGATCAGTTCTACATATCTGTAGCTGAAACTAAAATGTGTAGTTAAGAAMAATGTTAAAGATATGTAAGCCAGATCAAAATGCATGCTAAGACCCATAAAGATACTATTTTACATTCAAGAATAAGTGAAAATTTGTTATACTGTGCATTACAAATATGTCTTAAATTGCACAGAAGAAATATTTCTCTGTGTAATATTTTATTTTGCCAATTTTACATAACATGTCTTCTTAGTCTTTTCTCTTGAATATAAGTAACTTCTTATGTGCAATGAGATCATTCTCCCAGGTCTTGCAGAAGCTCTTGTTTGGATCTTTCACCAGAGTCTCCTAACGCCTATTTCTTTCTTGAGTCGAGTGGAAAGTGATTCTGTGATTCTGTGAAAGGTATTTTTCAAAGTTCATTTTTATTCCATCCTCATATTTCTGAATATCTTGGAAGGCGTTAGTGGGTAGGTTTAATAAAAAGATCAATAATAATAATTTCTATAATTCCAGAAAGTCTTCCAGAGGAATGTAGGCTCTATTTACTACTATTAGTAGACTAAATAATTCCCAACTCTTCCCACCCTCTTCCTATTCCAGCTCTTATCTTAATAAATATTTACTTCTTGTGAAGCAACTTCTTAAGAAGAAGCTTCTTATGAAGCAAAGTTTGAATAGGATATGTTCTGAAAGCAAAGTTTGTCAGGAATCCATGAATGGTGAGGATTGTTGATAGGTTTCAGTATCAGAGTACTTGCATTTTAGAAACACAGGTATTGCTTATTTGACTTCTTCATCTACAACTAAATCCGTGTATTCCTAACCTAATGGCTGATGCTAGACCTTTGATCAGTGAAATGCAAATTCATCATGAGCAGAAATTTTAATCCTCAAAACAGACAGATAAAATTGGGTCATGATGACTCAATGTCACCATCTGCAGTCAGAATTCTTACTATTTAATGTTTGTAATTAGGGTAATTAGAGCATGGCTTAAACTACAGATTCATTATTTTGGTTCTTTTTTTTTTTTTTTTTTTGACTGAAGAGGGTTCTTAAAATCTTAGTCTAGTTGGATCTCCTTTTTGCTGGAGGTTAAACTACTTGATCTCCACAGGTCCCTTGCAACTTAATCTATTCTATTTGATGGTGTTCTCTGTGTACAAGTCAATGGATCAGCCAACACTAATATAGGAATACTACCCTGATGTATATTTCTTACTGAAAAAAAATCCAGTCTCTCTCCAATATCCCCCCACTATGGCTTAATTAATTAGTGAATCATGAACTAATTTGGTTTGGAAGGGACATAGCAGGTCACCCAATCTCTTGCTTAGGGAAGGGTCAACATTATTAATTCAGATCAAGGTACTCAGGGTATTATCCAGTACCTTGAAGAACAGGCGGTTCACAACYGCTTTGGGCAAGCTACTTCAAAGATTAATTATAATCAGAGTGATTTCCCTTCCCGTGACCCATATTCACTCAGAACTTCCTCTATTTCCATTTATGATAATTATTTCTTATTCAGTTGGTTTGCACATCCATATGTAATATGCTCTGCCTCCTTGATCCCCACTCCTCATAGGTCCCAGAATTGGCTGTGAGGCAGCCCAGGGCAGCCAGTACGCCAGACTGACTGAGCTTAGCCCTRTGATCTAGCCTCACAAGGCAAGAACACTAGCACCAGAGTGCCAAGAGTGTCCCTTGAGCCTGCACCATCTTCTTTCCTRTACTAGGAGACTGAAAAGTGGACGCAGTATCCAGGTAACAAACGCAAAGCAAAGAAGAAAGATTGTTTCCTTCAAGCRTCTACTTGTGCTCTTGCGCATATTCACATTTAAAGAAAGTCACACATGTACTGGGACAAATCCAGAAAAGAGTCACAAGGATGGCTAAGGAATGGAGCATGCCTTGTTCCTGTTCAGTCTTAAGAAGAAAAGACTTAGGAGGATCTTATCAATATGAAAAAAATATTTAAAGAAATGGTGACAAGAAGATAGAGAAAAAAAACTGCAGTTGAGCCTAGTGATAGAATGAGGAGCAACAGGCACAAACTGAAACATAGGAAGTTCCAGGAAGCTCCATCTGATCATAAGAAAAAATATTTTATTTATTTATTTGACTGTTTTTCTTTTTTTTTTTTTTTTATTGTCTCTGTGAGAGAGCCTGAATACAAAGAGGTTGCCTGGAGTTATTGTGGAGTCTCCTTCCTTGTAGATATTCAAAAGCCATCTGGATAAACTCTTGGGCAACCTGCATAGCAGCTCTGCTTGAGCAGAGAGTTGGACCAGGGTATTTACAGAAGTCCCTTCCCATCCCATCTATGCTGTGCTGTGTAATAAAAAAGACAGAGTAAATAAGATATATCCTTTGAAACCTGAGAGATTTAAACTAATAATTCATGGTGAGATGTCTTTAAAAGTTACCTATGGTATGCATTTCAATCATGTCCCCAGTTGCCGCACAGGAAAAACAACAAAGACAACAAAAGGAAAAGAAATCTCCCCACTATTTCATTTACTAAGAGTTCAAATTCAAATTTCCTGAAAAAGAAAATATTTGTGGGTGTTTGAAGATATTTCTTCAATAATATAGTAATAGCAGAATATTGAATATTATTTCCAATTTGCAAATTGCTCATGCAGTAATTTCACCTTGACTCAAATTCAGAATTACAAGATATCATGTGGAATGGATATCTAGCCAGAAAAGGAAACACAGAATTTCAGAATAATCTGAAACTTGAAGAATTGAGAAAATATGGACAGGAAAACAGTGGAACATGGTAGGTTCCATACAATCTCACTCAAAGCAGCAGCAGAATGGAATAATTGTCAGATGAAAAATATCTTACATGAAGTAAATAAATAAATAAAWAAAWAAAMCTACATGAAGTAATGAAGATAATTTCTTTTTTAAAATATTTTAAATTATGTGATCACATAAACTAAGTGTTTACATATAAGATGTGAAGAACATATATGATCTGAGAACCCTTGAGATAAAAAATTATATTGTTCTGTTGTAATGATTGGCAATGCCTGAGGAAATCAGATCATAAAAAGGAAGAGTGATGATTTTAGCCTAGGGGTTTTAGTTCTAAGATTGTGAAAAGCCAGAAACAGGGAATATAATCTAATTCTGAAAACACCTAAGTACAAGCAGTTTTTTTCTTGTTAATAATCTCATTAACTCAGTGGGACTCCTGACATGACTATAATTACCTCATATATACACAAGTGTTTTCAGGTTTGTGCGTATCAGAGACAATACCTCTCAGTAAAAAATATTGGCTCTTTAATAATGAAATCTCATTACTTGCAAGTGTCTCTTTACAAATGTTTGACTTGCTGTCAGAATGGATACTGTGGCAATGAAATATTATTTTTTAAGGTTTCTTGCACTTCAGTCATTTGTTCAAACAGGTTTTACACTACTGCAACTCAATTGCAACTCAGTGGATGAAAGTATTGATTAAAATTTTAAAAAATAGATTAAGAATATGTAGTGGGAAATCGTGGGTGATCTAAAAACAATTTAGTTCTAGAAACTTTTAAGTATAAATAAGATAAACAAGATTCTAATTCTTTATATTATTTTTTATCTAATCTATAGAATATCTATAATTTCTTATCTAATGCTACTTATGAAACAATAACTAGACTCTCCAATTAGTTGGGCACTCCAACAACAAAGTATTTTCAGTCTTCTGGCAGAGCAAAATTATTCCCTGTGAAATGACACAAATAGTATTTTAATTTGGGTAGTAGAAGTTCATTATGCATGATCTAGGGGAAAAATACATTATTTTCAGGTGACTTGTAGCTGATTTTAATCAGCCCAAAAGCAAGACGAATCCATTTAAAATCACTTTCATTTCTTGTCATTTACACTTGATTAATCATTATCTTTAAAAAATGTACATTTCCACACACTGATCAGTGTTACCTTAACTATTTGTACATAGCAGTAAGCATGCATTCTGAAATTAAAGAAACATTTTAACACAGGATTGACAAATATAACCCTAGGAATAAGAGACATGTGAATGAGCAATTGCTCATACTTAGGTCAAACCAACCAATTGTGGATTTGTCTAAATCTTGTGACATTGGGAGCAGGGCCTAAAATTATCCAAGGGTGCACATAGATGTGATGGAGTACTTAGAGCATTCACTTGGGCTTTTAAAATCTGGCAGATTATCAAGTTTAAAAAGAAATCAAAACATTACAAAAACCTACCAGAACAGTACCACAGTTGCCACACAGAAATATTTAGCTGCAATATTGCTTTGGGATAGGATAGCGTACTATCCAGTTAATAAACCAACTAACTAGTAGTTTAGGAAAACCTGATTTACTGTGACTTYAGGGGTTGGACTAGAGGGCCTCTAGAGGTCCCTTCTGACCTTAAGCATTCTGTGACTTCACAAAATAATAATAAAAGCAAACATATTATCAGAATTTTAGTCAAAAGAGCAATAAACCTAGTTATGCTAGGTTAGCAGTAAACCTACATATTGCCAGTACTTAGAAAGTCACCAAAGGAACCAGATCATGGTATTTAGGAAAGTGAGCTGGACGAGTAGATGCGATCAGGGAACTCCATATACCCTAGTCAGATCAGCCCTTTCTATTACTTGAGTCACAATATCTAAACTCCTGAGCCCATTAGCATCTTGTTACATCTTTCAGTTCATTTTATCTTCTGCAGTCTTGCAGTTCTGTGCATATGGACTTTTCTCATCTTCCAACTATCAGGTGCTTATTGGATGTGGGTGGGATGGGAGAGTACTAGACAGGTGCTTGCACAGTATTAGCATATAGTTGCCTTACTCCTATATACATCAAAATTTCAATACGGACACATAAAGTTCTTGGAGATTAAAAAAGAAGGAAGGGAAGAGCAGATGTAATCTGAGTCTTGGCTTAAGGTTTGTAATAATTCAGATCAAAGAATCACAGAATGGGTGAGGTTAGAAGTGACCTTTGGAAGTCATCTAGTCCAATCATCCCTGTGAAATGAATGAGATATGCTTTTTTTGTAGTTTCCAAGGAAATACTCTCTATAATCAAATTATGATGGTCATTATGAACTTTTTATTATTAGCTTTAGAGCTAAATTGGAATGTCTACCAAAGATGAAACAATTACTCTCCAATTTGTACTCTCTGAGACATTGTGGTTTCTATTCAGATTGTCTTCAAGATTGTCACTTAATATGAGCTCCTGAAATGGGCACTCACTCATTTAGTAGAAATTAATAATACATTTTCCACATATTTATTTGAACATCTATCCTATTTTTGTAGCAATATTGGACCTTTTCTGCCCTAAGATGTACGAGAGTAATAATCTTACTCCATGAATTGGAAAACATAAATTTATTTCCACTCTGAAATATACTGTTCAAGTATATAAAATGCTGGAATTTGAAAGAAAGTAAAAGGTGAGAATATTAAAGAAGTATAGCACTATGATTAGAAAATGTATTTTTATAATTTAAAGATATCAGTAAAGATGTCAGTGTTTCTTAGATATTTGTTGTATTGTTTAGGAGAGAGAGCAGCCATCTTTATTTGCACAGAGTGGCATTTATAACATATCTGCACATCTTGACTATGAATCAAACTTATCTGATGCTTGCTATCATGCAGATAAGATCCTGGTCATTGTACATTATTWTTWTTTTTTTTAACATCATCATCTTTTCATTTGACCACCTTCCCTGTAATATTTCTCTATTAATTTCTTAACTGCCAGAAGAAAATGGTAACTGAGGAAATGTGTTTTGTAATTACATGGAATATTTCTCAAGAAGAACAGCAATACACAAAGTATCTTTTTCATCACCTTTGTAGTAGCATACTTAATTGCAAAAAAAAACCCCAACAACTTTCCATCAAAAAATACCATAGCTGCCTCACTTTACTTAGACTGCAGAAGCTGAAGAGGCATCATCTACTTTCTGAATACAAAATGAATATGACTGATATCTAAAGTAATATTGTAACCCCAAATTTGTGGTACTGAGAGTGTATATTCATGTAAGTAAACAAAGAAGACTTGATAGCAAGCATACTAGTACTGTAAAACAGGGTACAAATATAACCTATTCAATTCTGTGTTTGTGAAGAGCTGAATGTGGGCTTTTACATGCTTMACTGTGGACTTGAAAGCATTCAAACAATATGGCAGAAGAGCTTTCCTTCTCTCTAGTGTTTATCCTTTACTTTAAAGAGAATCTGAATAAACATCATTGTCATCTTGGCAACAATAGTTTGCAGGTTGGCCCACTGTGCGATGGAGGAAACTACCTGTTACCAGTAAAGAATACACCTGAAGATGTAAAACAAAACAAAACAAAACAAAACTCCAGGAGCTGCACTAAATATTCTTCAGCTGTTTAGCCTTCTTATAAAGCCACAAATCAGTATATAAAATATAAGTATATATAGAAATATGTATAGCCCCACTGAGGGAGTGTGAAGCAGCGTATGACAAAATCAGAAAGTAGTAGACAAGCTGAACTCAACTCATTGACACTRATAACAAAAGGAATATCTAAAAATGACACCTGACTTACCATATCATCTCCAATGACTATAGATGGCAAGGATGGCAAATGGCACAGATTGCACACAGTGGCCTGCTTTCCATACTGCTTGTCTGAATGTACATTTCTTAGTGTCATAGCAGTAATATAAAATTAAAGTCCATGGAATTCTACTAGTATCTGCCTAATTAATAGTATTTTGCATGATATATCAAATTTATTTTTCAGATCTTTGGATCATACTGCATTAACAGTGAATCACTGTTTAATGAAATTTTTATAAAAGATCAGTATGGTGATGTCTCTTGCTGTCTTTCCAGCTATTATCTCTGGAATACAAAATACTGACTTTGCAGTATTCTGTGGTGAATTTGGGTGACAACTTAGTCCTACTGTGCTCAGATAGGAGAAATATTTTCCCGTTTTTCTATATATTTTTAAAGACCTACAAGCTTTATTGGAACAGAGAGGTATGAAAGAGCTGAATGATTAATCTGCAGAATGGTGAAATGATACCTATCTAATCCAGAGGGACCTGGACAGAATGGAGGACTGGGCGCTGAGAAATCTCATGAGGTTCAACAGGGGCAAGTGCAGGGTCCTGCATTTGGTGAGGAATAACCCTGGACACCAGTACAGATTAGGGGTGGACCTGCTGGAGAGCAGTCCCACAGAGAGGGACCTGGGTGTCATGGTGGATGACAAGTTGACCATGAAGCAGCAGTGTGCCCTGGTGGCCAAGAAGGCCAACGGGATTCTGGGGTGCATTAAGAAGAGCGTCTCCAGCAGGTCGAGGGAAGTGATCATCCTCCTCTACTCAGCCCTGGTGAGGCCACATCTGGAGTACTGTGTCCAGTTCTGGGCTCCCCAGGACAAGAGGGATGTGGAGCTGCTGGAGAGAGTCCAGCGCAGGGCTACCAGGAAGATCAGGGGCCTGGAACATCTGCCCTATGAGCAAAGGMTGAGAGASCTGGGCCTGTTCAGCCTGGAGAAGAGAAGGCTGAGGGGGGACCTGATCAGTGTGTATAAATACCTCAAGGGAGGCAGTGAGGAGAAGGGGGTGACCTCTTTTCAGTGGCGGACAGCGATAGGTTTAGAGGAAAYAGCCACAAACTGAAGCATCGGAAGTTCCACAGGAACTTAAGAAAACACTTCTTGAGAGTGGGGATAACAGAGCCCTGGAACAGGCTGCCCAGAGAGGTTGTGGAGTCTCCTTCTTTGGAAATCTTTAAAACCCGCTTGGACACAGCCCTGTGCCAYGTGCTCTRGGTGRCCCTGCGTGTGCAGGGGGGTTGGACTCGATGACCTCTGAGGTCCCTTCCAACCTTGGGCATTCTATGATTCTATGATTCTAATCTACCTACAGGTGTTAATGTTAATTAACACCTATCTATAGGTGCTAATGCTGTGTCTGCTTTCGCAAGGAAAACATGATATTAACTATCCATTACTGCAACACAAATGAGTCAAAATTATTTTATAATTGCCTCTCTTGCTCCCAAATATGTTTTACCTTACATCAATTGGTATCTTTGATTCTTATTTCTTATATGCAGAACAGAAAAATCTCTATCACTAAAAGGCTTAATCTATTAATGCATATCTAACTCATGTATATTTATTTAGTTTTTTACTTCTATTTTTCTATGTTCTCAGAGTAGGTCTTTTCACAAAAATAAACAAGTAAACTAGCACAACCTCTCTTAATTAAGTGTCTAATACTCGTTGGCATACTTGGTTATACACATTGTTTAMGAGATCTTTGTATATACTTTTAGAAACAATTTGATTTTACAAGAGAAATTTAAACAAAATTATACAGAAAAAAAGAATAGAATTAAACAACCTCTGGAATACTATTTTTCCTCTCTGGCCAGCAGCCAGATAAAGTCAAATGTAATCAGCTGAGAGGGATCAGAATCATGCATATTATTTGCCCATATGCTACAATGGTCCATATGCATGTTCCTAGGATGCTACTGCTTCCCATCTTTTCTAGCTTTCAAATAGAATCATTATGCTATCCTTGATCTAGCAAATGCCTTGAAAGAGACTACAGAATGGAGTTGCTCATGCATTGGTAAATGGCACTGAAGCATGTAGCTGGAAAGGAAAAAGAGCTGGAGGCTCTTTGCCCTTTGCTTACAACAGAATTGAATGGGAAGTGAACTGTGGCAGGTATTTTTTAGGCACAAGTAACTTCCAAGGTCAGTACGGTGGCAGCTTATATACACTAGTATTTGTGGTTTGTAGCTGTGCTTAAGATAGGGCTGATTTTTTTAACTATTATTTTTCCCAAGTAATCACAATTGACTAACAYAGAAAGTCATTTTGTTATAATCTGCATTTCTACCAAAACTGTCTCTTCCAAGTTATTCCTATCTCACAGAATCACAGAATCATAGAATATTCAAGATTGGAAGGGACCTCTAGAGATCATCTAGTCCAACCTTCCTGCTCAAGCAGGCACACCTAGAGCATGTGGCACAGGGTGGCATCCAGGCAGGTTTTGAAGACCTCCAGAGAAGGAGACTCCACAACCCCCATGGGTAGCCTGTTCCACTGCTCTGTCACCCGAACAGTAAAGTTCCTCCTCACCTGGAGATGGAACTTCTTGTGCTTCAGCTTATGGCCGTTACCCCTCGTCCTATCGCTGGCCACCAATGAAAACA
>NW_020455572.1:211232-214918 GCF_003342845.1 Nothoprocta perdicaria
GGCCCAGTACTGACCCCTGGGGGACACCACTGGCCACAGGCCTCCAACTGGACTCGGCTCCATTTATCACCACCCTCTGAGCTCTGCCATCCAGCCAGCCCTCGATCCACCTCACTGTGCACTCATCTAGTCCACTCTCCCGGAGCTTCTGTATAAGGATATTATGGGAGACGGTGTCAGAAGTCTTGYTGAAGTCAAGGTAGACAACATCCACRGCTCTCCTCWCATCCAGCCAGCCTGTCATCCCATCATAGAAGGCTATGAGGTTCGTCAGACATGACTTCCCCTTGGTGAATCCATGCTGACTGCTCCTCAACACCTTCTTCTCCTTCATATGCCTGGAGATGTTCTCTAGGATGAACYGCTCCATCACCTTTCCAGGGACAGAGGTGAGGCTAACCGGGCTGTAATTCCCGGCTCCTCCCTCTTGCCCTTTTTGAAGACTGGAGTGACATTGGCTCTCTTCCAGTTCTCGGGCACCTYGCCTGTTCTCCAGGACCTCTTGAAGATGATGGAGAGAGGCTGAGCAATAACCTCGGCCAGTTCCCTCAGCACTCTTGGGTGCATCCCATCGGGGCCCATAAATTTTTGAGTGACCAGTTTGTGTAAGCCATCCCTAACCCAATCCTCCTCGACCAGCRGAAGGTCTTCCTCTCATTGYTACAAACCCATTCAGACTTTTAAGTGGAGTAATTGGTAGTACATACAGCTTTAAAAAAAAAAAAAGTATTGTCAGATATTTATAAAAGTAAATAAAACAAATAATATATTTTTTCCTATTTAGCACAAAGTGAGTTAGTATGACCTCTGGGAAGCTATCCTGCACTTCCTACTTTCCAGCAGAAAAGTTTGCTTAGCTTCTTTAATTTGCTCTGTCTTTGCTCAGGTCAAAGGATAAATTCTTTCAATTTACCAATATACATGTTTGTATTTTTATGAATAATGACCAGTTGAAAATATTTTATAAGTTTTATCTATTAGCTTTTCTAAAAATAAGACAAAATTTTGATCATCTATCTCCTTCATGGTATAAGGAGACCTCTAAAATATACAATGTAAGATAAATTCACTAAAACTATAGGAAGAGTTTAAACCTGCTCTGTCATGCATTCTATTTTAAGCAAAACTTCCAATTTGGAGAAAAAACCTGAAAAAGTGCATCATATAAAGTGCATAATTTAAATAAAAACAGGATTATCTTCAGATCGACAGAAGAGATACTCTGATCCAGACAAAATGTTGATATGCTTATGTTCATTTTTTAAACAAGATATAATCTAGAGCAAACTTCCTTGACTTAACGAGTCTGCCAGAAAGATTTCTTAGATATCTTAGGCTCATCAAAACCCAAGGAACCTTTGTATTTGGTTTTTATTGCATAGACTGTAGGAGTGACTTTATCCAAATGATTTATTTGCTTTTAAAAAATTAATTCTAAAATAATTTCATCTGTGGTTCAACAATTAAAATATAAAAATTAAGTTTTACTGAAAACAACTTTGAGAAAAAAAAAGTTCAAAATCCACCTGCCTCCATACAGAATTAGATTTTCCTGAAATGTTTGTCTTTGATCATGTTACAATTTCTTATATCTCTCTTTGGCTACTACTCTTTTCTAATATCCTCTACATCTTTACCTAGGCTGAAGTCCATTAGTTCTTTCCCTTTACATAACATAAAGGAAATGCTGTAGTATTTCTTGCTTGCAAGGATGATTTATACACACAACAAGTTATCTCAATTCCTACTATTTTTTTTTCTTCTATAGGTTAAATAAAACCAAATTCTTTTCTTTCAGTCTCTTTGGTAACTCATCTTTTTCAGTCTTCTAATTATAACTTGTTATTATCTATTACATTTTCCAAGTTATTTGTTCAGGTATTTATGAGTCTTGTGCCCAGAACAGTACCCATTCTTGTTCTAATATCTACTAGTACTTTTATAGCTCCTAATAGTTCTATCTAATCTTCTCATATATTTTTTAATAAAATGAGCACCAATTTAGAGTGCTTCTACTTAGACTATCACAATACTCATTAGGTAAGCATTAAAGTAACACAGTCAGAAATATCCACTGAAACTTCTTATTTCTCTTCCCTTCATTGTTTTTTTTTTTCAGTGCTAGATCTATTCTGGATCTAGCAGAAAAAAAGATGCGTAGCACTTCATAACCTTCTAAGAGCCTTAGCACATGAGTTACCAATATTGTGTAAACCAAACTGCAAATAAGTAAATAAGTTTAAATAAATAATTAAGTACAAATAAGAAAACAAACACGATTATCTGGTAATGAATTAGAAACCAGAGAGGATACAGTGTTATTGCAGCCCATGAGTATCATCTGAAATACAGACAGAGTTATTTTATGTGTATTTCATGTGTACCTGGTACTTTCTTAAAGAAACATGACTTTTGATTCATTTCCATGTCAGCAAAAAATTCTGAGTGCAATTAGCAGGTCTTAGGGACTGAATCTATCTCCTTATTGATTCCTTATTGAAGAGAAGTCTTCTTAATTATTTGCTACTACATACTTTTTTTCGAAATAATCATGCAAAACGGTACGTAACTGTAAAAAGTAATAGAAGTCAAGCAAATATAGTAGCAAAGAAACAGGGAAAATTCTCTTAAATGTTTAGTATAGTATATTTTACCTTAACAGAACATTTCATATTACTTACTGAAGTAAAAATGCATTAAAATGCAAATAAATCTTTAAATGATATTAAATAACCATTATTGTTATAAAGAAGATAAAAAGGAGATATACTGTTGATTTGATTGTCAAAACTTCAAGCTTCATCTGTATTTAATTTGCAAATATGAAGTAAATAGTCATGATTTTATGGGTAGTTCTAGTTACCAGTAATCAAAAAAGATATTTCTGTGCTGTGTGCACAGTGCATTATCAATATTTTACCATTTTTAGTTTTACAGTCAGAAACAGATGGTGCTTCTTCACATATAGATCCAAAACCACATTGTTTTGAAATGAAAGGTTGTGCTGTACTAAACAAATCAAAAATAAGTGTACTAAAGTCTCTCAAGACTGAAAAAGGAATAGAAGTAATTGCAAAGATACTTGTTCTTTCAATATTTGTGATTCTACATCCCTACACAGCATCTGCTATATTCTGCTAATGATTCTGTCTACTTCATGAGACTGTAGTTTTGAATAGTAATGACTTCTTGCTTCTAGTTCACTAGAAGCTATATAAAAGGCCTGATAATTTATGCATTCATTAGGATACACACTTGACTAGAGACACCACCCACAAATACCAACTTTCCATTTGCATGAAAAGAGCACCAAGAAGAAGAGCTTCTATTCCCATCTTACATATAAGGATGGGGATGGGAAATGAGGTGGTTACCTAAAAACAGGGCAAGAAGAAAATTAATAATGAAATAAGGAATGGAACAGCTGTCTCCAAAAGTGTTTTGATGTCTTTACAAGAACACTGTCTCTCTCTCACCTTTTCTTGGAGGCAGATGATAGAAACAGCATTCATTAAAATCTTTCAAAGGTTTTCATTCCATCTAAAAAGCTCTTATTTTCAAACTTGAGATCAATCAAATTCCTTTGGGAGTGAAAGCAAGTATTTCATAATCATTCAAGGAAAGCCCATAGTAGAAATTCTTAAACAGAATTAAAGTCCTAAAAACACAAGAAACTTTTTTTTTAT
>NW_020455572.1:215583-241569 GCF_003342845.1 Nothoprocta perdicaria
AGGTTCCTGAAGAACATTGCAGATAACTTTTTGATGCAGGTGGCTGATGAGCCAGCAAGGGGAGGGGTGCTGCTAGACCATTAACTAACAAACAGAGATGGTCTAGTGGGAAATGTGAGGGTTGGGGACGGTCTGGGCTGCAGTGACCATGAGATGTTGGAATTCACGATCCTGCGTGGAGGAAGCTGGGTGAGAAATAGGATTGCAACCCTGGACTTTAAGAGAGCCAACTTCAACCTCTTCAGAGAGCGCCTTGGAGCAGTCCCTTAGGCCAGGGTCTTAGAAGGAAAGGGRGTCCAGGAGAGCTGGCTGATATTCAAGCACCACTKCCTCCAAGCTCAGGATTGGTGCATTCCCACAAGAAAGAAGTCAAATAAGCAGGGCAGGAGACCCATATGGAGGGGTAAGGAGCTGCTAGGCAAAGTTAACAGGAAAGAAAGAGCGTAAAGCATGTGGAAGAAGGGTCACGCCACGTGGGAAGAATATAGGTGCTGTGGGCCAGGACTCGACCAACCTTGACAGGGCCTCAAGTATAGTGCCGCTGTTGGAGCAAGACATGCTGGAACTTGTTGGCCATAAGCCCTGGGAAGGACAAGATAAGGCTGGATCATCCTGAACAAAGGAAGCTGTAGAAGGGAGTATTGTTTCACTAGGAAGGATAAGATAAGGCTGATCAAAGGGAGTATTGTTTCAAGGTTGTAGATAAACTTAGTCTGTCTTAGGTTTATACATAAGACTTAGTTTGTTACTCAGTACCTTTTATAATCTGTTTGTAGCTGCTTTTGCATTTAACCAATCAAGGAGTGCCTGATTCGAAGAAGCRCCCAGTCCCCGTAAGACACGCTACCTTCTGATTTATATAAAAAGTGTGTGTAACAACAATAAGATTGACACTTTGCTTGCATCAAGCTATGTCCCTTCTCTCAATCACTGCAGATGCATCATCAGAGAATGCAGATGCGAAATGAGGAAGGCCAAGGCCCATCTGGAATTAGAGTTAGCAAGGGATGTCAGGGACAACAGGAAGGGCTTCTATAAATGTGTGAGCAGCAAGAGGAAGATGAGGGAAAATGTTAGTGCACTGCTGAACGGGGAGGAGGCCTTGGTGACGGAGCACGTGGAGAAGACCAAGTTACTAAATGCCTTCTTTGTCTCTGTCTTTACTGCTAAGGCCACTCCCGAAGAACTGCAGAGCTCAGGTGGAAGAGAGATAAATGGGCGAGAGGAAGACCTTCCGCTGGTCGAGGAGGATTGGGTTAGGGATGGCTTASACAAACTGGTCACTCAAAAATTTATSGGCCCCGATGGGATGCACCCAAGAGTGCTGAGGGAACTRGCCGAGGTTATTGCTCAGCCTCTCTCCATCATCTTCAAGAGGTCCTGGAGAACAGGCGAGGTGCCCGAGAACTGGAAGAGAGCCAATGTCACTCCAGTCTTCAAAAAGGGCAAGAGGGAGGAGCCGGGAATTACAGCCCGGTTAGCCTCACCTCTGTCCCTGGAAAGGTGATGGAGCAGTTCATCCTAGAGAACATCTCCAGGCATATGAAGGAGAAGAAGGTGTTGAGGAGCAGTCAGCATGGATTCACCAAGGGGAAGTCATGTCTGACGAACCTCATAGCCTTCTATGATGGGATGACAGGCTGGCTGGATGTGAGGAGAGCCGTGGATGTTGTCTACCTTGACTTCAGCAAGACTTCTGACACCGTCTCCCATAATATCCTTATACAGAAGCTCCGGGAGAGTGGACTAGATGAGTGCACAGTGAGGTGGATCGAGGGCTGGCTGGATGGCAGAGCTCAGAGGGTGGTGATAAATGGAGCCGAGTCCAGTTGGAGGCCTGTGGCCAGTGGTGTCCCCCAGGGGTCAGTACTGGGCCSRGTGCTGTTCAACTTGTTYATMAATGACCTGGACGAGGGCACRGARTGCACCCTGAGCAAGTTTGCAGATGACACCAAGCTGGGTGGAGTGGCCAACACTCCAGAGGGCTGTGCTGCCATCCAGAGGGACCTGGACAGGCTAGAGTGTTAGGCAGAGAGGAACCTCATGAAGTTCAGTAAGGCCAAGTGCAGGGTCCTGYACCTGAAGAGGAATAACCCCAGGCACCAGGACAGGTTGACCTGCTGGAGAGCAGCTCCACGGAGAGGGAAATGGGAGTCCTGGTTGACACCAAGTTAACCATGAGTCAGCAGTGTGYCCTCGTGGCCAATGGGATCCTGGCCTGCATCAGGCGGATGTTGCCAGCAGGTCAAGGGAGGGGATCCTTCCCCTCTATTCAGTTCTGGTGAGGCCGCACCTGGAGTACTGTGTGTAGTTCTGGGCTTCCCARTATAAGAGGGACATGGAGATCTGTGGTCTAGYGGAGAGCGACAAAGATGATTAAGGGAATGGAATATCTCTCGTATGAGGAGAGACTGAGTTGATCCTGTTCAGCTTGTAGAAAAGAAGGCTGAGAGAGGATCTGATTTACATGTATAAGTACATGAAGGGATAATGTAGGGAGGCAGGGGACAAGCTCTTCTCATTGGTGGCCAGTGACAGGACAAGGGAAAATGGGTATAAGTTGCAACACAGGAAGTTCCATCTCCAGGTGAGGAGGAACTTCTTTACTGTTAGGGTGACAGAGCCCTGGAACAGGTTGCCCAGGGAGGCTGTGGAGGCTGTGAAGACCTCATTAGAGGTCTTTAAAACCCGCCTGGATGCCACCCTGTGTCATGTGCTGTAGTTGTCCCTGCTGAAGCAGGAAGGTTGAACTAGAAGATCTCTACAGGTCCCTTCCAACCTTGAACATTCTGTGATTCTGTGTGATTCTGTGATTCTGCAGAGACGAGAGGTAAATGAATTCTTCACAGTTTTGTAGATATGACAGAGACATGWCAGAGACATCTGTTTTATTCCTGCTAGCGTTCCTCTCAGCTTCTTTCAAAATAAATTCTATTAAATATGGGGAGCCCCAGAAGAAGACTTTAAATGTTTCTACTGCTTTACCTAAAAATTTTGTAGTAGCTTTATTACAACTTTTCATCAAATTAGCTACCTAAATAGATTACTTAATTAAAAAAAAATAAACTAGTTCTTTAAAAAAAGGTGTAAAATAGAAGGAAAAAATTCTGAGAACGGAACAGAAAAGGTAATTTTCAGTATAAGGAAAAGAAGAGCTAAATGAATTCTGTTGTTCTCAATAACAATGAAATTAAATTGGACTCCATGCTCCTTGTCAACCACTTGACTAGTAGTAGCTAATAGTAGGTTTTTATAAACTGAAGACAACTGAGCACAAGCAGATAAAAATAAATTGATCTATCATTGGAAAATACTTCAAAATTAAATAGTAGGAGAAAAGAGTAAAAATGGGTCATAAAAGGCAGAAGAGAGTAGTGTACAAAATGTGGAAAAAAGGACAGGCCCCTTGGAAGAAATACCGGAATGTTGTTAGGGATTGCAGGGATGTGACAAGAAAAACTAAGGCACCTTTGGAACAAAATCTGGCAAGGGATATAAAAAGTAATAATAAGAACTTCTTCAAATGGCAGTAGTAAAAGGAAGATTAAGGAAAATGTGGGTGTGCTGGTGAACAGGGATGGGTGCCCCGATTACAAAATACACAAGAAAAAGCAGAGTTGCCATGTGTCTTCTTTGCTTCAGTGTTTACCAAGAGCAGCCTTCTGGAATCTGGAATCTCAGGCCCTAGACCCTAGACCCTAGACCCTAGACCCTAGACAAGAGAAGAAGCCTGGAGAGAGGAAGGCCGTGGGTAGAGGAAGATTCGATCAGAGAACACCTAAGGAAACTTGACACYCACAAGTTGCCCTGATGGGATGTCATAGCTAAGCCACTCACTATAATCTTTGAAAGGTCCTTCAGAATGGGGGAGTGTCTGGGGACTAGAAGAAAGCCAGTGTCATACCAGTCTTCAAAAAGCGCAAGACCCTTTTTGGACCCAGGCAAATACAGGCCAGTCAGCATCACCTCCATTCCTGGAAAAGTGATGGAACAGCTCATCTTGACAGTTGTCTCCAAGCACGTGGAGGAGAAGACGGTGTTCAGGAGCAATCAGCATGGATTCACGAAGGGGAAATCATGCTTGACTAACCTGATAGCCTTCTATGATGGAATGACTAGCTGGATAGATGAGAGTGGTGGATGTCGTTTATCTGGACTTCAGTAGGGCTTTTGACACCGTCCCTCACAACATCCTCCTGGGCAAGCTTCAAAAGTGTGGGATAAATGAGTGGATGGTGAGGTGAATTGAGAACTGGCTGCATGACAAAGCTCAGAGGGTTATGATTAGTGGCATGGAGTCCAGGTGGAAGCCTGTAGTTAGCAGCGTCCTGCAGGGGTCAGTCCTCAGTTTAGTCCTGTTCAATTTATTTATCAATGACCTGGATGATGGGATGTTGTGCCCTCTCAGCAAGTTTGCTGATGATACCAAACTGGGAGGAGCAACTGATACCCCAGAGGGTCACACTGCCATCCAGAGGGACCTGGACAGACTGGACAACTGGGTGTAAAACTGGGTAAAGCCTTATGAAATTCAACAAGGGCAAGTGCAGGGCCTGCATCTGGGGAGGAATAACCCCGGACACCAGTACAGGTTGGGGACTGACCTTCTGCAGAGCAGTTCTGTCAAGAGGGAATTCAGCATCATGGTGAATGAGAAATTGACCAGTGTGCCCTGGTGTCCAAGAAGACCAATGGGATTCTAGGATGCCTCAAGAAGATTGTCTTCTGCAGATTGAGGGAGGTGGTCCTGCCCCTTGAGTCAGCCCTGGTGAGCCCACATCTGGAGACTGTGTCCAGTTCTGGAATCCCCGGTACAAGAGGGATGTGCATCTGCTGGAGAGAGTCCAGCGCAGGGCYACAAGGATGATCAGGAGCCTGGAACATCTGCCCGATGAGCAAAGACTGAGAGACCTGGGCCTGTTCAGCCTGGGGGGGTTGGACTAGATGACCTCTAAAGGTCCCTTCCAACCTTAATGATCCTGTGATTCTGTAATTCTAAGATTCATGTGGACAAGGGAAAAAAAAAGATGAGTGATGTCATGTCTAAAGTCATATATAAAAATAAATATATAAAAGTCATGTCTACTCTGTCTTCTTAGCATTAATCTAAGAAGACTATCCATATCTATTTTATTTATTAAGAACTTTTATTTTCACTAGAAAAAAAATTATTCAAAATGGTTGAGAAAATAATCTCAGATAAAATTTTCATTGGTAACTTATTTTATGTAATGGTTTAATAAAACCATTTTACTTCATTGTCATTTCTGACAATAGCATTGCTAATACATTATAAAACACAGTTTTGGTTCTTACATGAATTTTGTCTGTGTACCTATGATCTCTTCATGATTAATTGCTGCCATATCTGTTCATAATTCTGGAGAAGAGAATACTCAGGGAAGACCTCATTGCTCTCTACAACTAYCTGGATGGAGGCTGCAGTGAGGTGGAGGTATGTTTCTTCTCCAAAATAATAACAGACAGAACAAGAGGAGATGGCCTCAAGTTGCATCAGGGGAGATTCAGGTTATACGTTAGGAAGAATTTCTACATGGAAAGAGTAGTCAAGTGTTGGAACAGGCTGTCTGGTGAAGTGGTACCCTGGCAGTGTTCAAGAAACATGGAGATGAGGCACTTAAGGACATGGTTTAGTAAGCATGTTGTTGACAGACTTGCGTTTGGACTTGATGGTTTTAAAGGTCTTTTCCAATCACAATGATTCTATGATTCTATAATTCACCACATTGTAAACAGTGTAACTGTAAAGTACATTCTACTAATAGCATCCCTCTACTTCAAAGTTGAAAATTTTATCCTTCTGTGAGGTAATCACAGAAGAGATCTGATTTCTTTTTACGGCTTTAAGTCTCAGTGCCTGCCATACTTSTACTTTCTTCATGTATTCCTAGTTCAATGTCTCATGCAATACTAATTTGCTCTGGTGGTTCTGACCAGGATATTAGTGTGGAAAGTGATGAAGAACAGTATGGATAAAATATAACTCTGACCAGCACTTTCCAAGCCAATGGCAGATGGAAAGAAAGAAGTATTAGAAGGATGATGAAATATTACAGTAGCTCTGTAAGAAAGATAGATAGGAGGTAAGTGATGTATGAATATATTGTTATTTAGACTGTGGCTCTTTCTGCTAACAGTGACGTCTTTCTGGAATCATTTATCAATATTTTTACAAACTAATAGAATAGAGAAGGGGATTTTCCCTCTTTCTTTATTTGATTGCAGGAAAAGTAAGAAAAAAAATCTGAAGAATAATTTCAGATAAATACTTATCTGTATTTGTATCCATGCCCATATATTTTTATGTGTATGTACACATGTATAATTTGCTGTAAAGAAATAAGCTACTAATGAATCACTTTCTTTCCAGGAATAAACTAATTTCTGGTTTTGGTTACTTCTTTGATGCATAGAAGTCACGGTCAGTGCCTATCCATCAACAGCTTCCAGGATAGTAAATTACCCACTGCATCTATACTCAGGTGACACAGCTCAGTCAGTGCTGTTGGTCCTGTGCTGGTTTGCAGCAAGCAATGCTTTAAGCAGTCTTACCTTTTGGCATTAGTATCTGTAAAAATATTCTTTCAGCAGAATACATAAGCTGAAAACACTTAGCTAGCTGCAATAGGCAGATTTATTTTCCAGCTTATATTATTTTCCATTCATTTCAGAATGACAGTTATGAAAACACACCCTCTATCGAGTTCATATATCTCAATATTCTATAAATTTTTCATAAACTCTTTGGTTCAGTTTGAACCCTTTGAGTGGCTCTGGTGACAGAGCCAAAGGAAATAGTTTTTGCTTAGCTCAGACTGTAGGGCRCAAGCCATTTCTGTGGCTGTGAAGAACATAAAGCTCTTGGAAGAATGCAAGGGACACTAGGATCAGGAAAATATCTCCCTATCCTGCTCCAGTTTTACCCAAATTATGCATTCATTTAGCCATATTAAGGAAAAAAAAAGCAAACAAAACGAAACATGCCAGTATAATTTAAATAAATCTCTAAGAGAATAGTTCCACTGCTTCACACCTGCATATGAATGTGATAAAAATATTTTGCAAACGAATGTTATTTAAGTGAGATTCAGGACCATTTTGACTGGAAAAGCTCAGATTTTAAAACTCTTATGATCTTTCCCTGTCCCTAATTTACTCTTTTAATGTACTTGCCATAGAAGTTTACTCATTTAACAAAAATGCAGAGAAGTATGACAAGTATGCACTTCTTCAAACCACTTGAGAAAATTTTGGCTAACTATGAGTTATTAAGACACCAAGATATGTCATTTTTAATGACATAAAGTCATTAAGATAGCAGGCAAGAAAAAAATATCCATCCTAAACTCCACTAGTCCAATGAGATCTCATAATAGCCAAGCATGTATGTTCCTTAATGTCCACTAAAATATGGTCCAAATTTCAGCATAATTCATGGTTCCTGTCAATACCTCGATTCCCATCACTGTTTCAAATCTTGCTACAAATTCTGTTGTAGAATTTTCTACCAATGCCTTATGAACTTACATTTAATACATGAGTTTATAAGGTATACTTGGAAGATACAAAGGAATAGTTAAACGTTCTGATCAAAGTATTCAACAATATTGTTTGTTGATGGATTAACTCTATTTGTTAGGTAGTTAATTGCTTTCCAGATTTGGATGTGGGGAATATTTATTTATATTTGCATTCATATACACATGTTCATACTGTACGCTCTGCCTCTGTATATATATGCATGTGTATATACACACGCACACATATATCCGGGTGTGGATGTGTTCATGCATGATAACCTCATGCGCTTGCCTGGGTCATTCTCCCAAAACAGGGTTTATATCAATTCTGTGAGTTTAAAGCAATGACACTATTTTTCTATGACCTTGTTTTTCAGGGTGTTTAGTAATTTTAATGCTGAATGCTTTCCTGATACAGAATACTCCACAGGGTAATTCTGCACTCCATCCACTATAGAGTAATACTCCACTATAGAGTATAACTACAGTATARAGTAATTCTCCACTATAATCCACAAAAGGAGGGAAGGGCTTTTTGTTACTGTAAGGGAGCAGGAAAAAAATGTAAATACTTAATGGACTGAATAAATACCCTGAGGGATGATGAAATGTGATCCCACTGCCTAGCATAAAACAGTATATTCCTTCCACTTCATGTTAACAACAGACTTGTTATAACATTGTTGGAGAACCAGAGCCAATGATTTTCTGATCTTAAATACCAGAGTGAATTTAACTTCTTTCCAGATAGGAGTTTGTCCTAGGAGACAAAAAGCCAAGAGTGAACTGTTGCCACATAAAAATTAGGATATTATCCTCCTGACCTGTGGTTTTACAGACATGTGAAGAGGCTTGAAATGGGATTGGCTCATTGTAAAACTAGTAAAAGGCAACACAAATACTCTTCCCTCATGTCAGTCTCAGGGGTAAAGGGCAGTACTCTGCAGTTGATCTTTCTCTTCAGACTTTCTTTCTGGCAAACACAACTTAATTTCATAGATCCACAGAGCCTCAGTTAATAACAAGAGTTATATTGGTCTATAAATTCTGGTGACCCTAATGATGAATTCGATGAGCAATATCATGTTTAGTTCCTCTAGTATGGAAGAAAAGTAAAACTTTAAAACAGAATGAGCAAGAAATATATTTGCCTTGTTGAAAGAGAAACTTCATATACAAACATACTATACATTTAATAATTAGAACATTATAATTTTTATATACATTTCAGTAAAATTAGCTAAAAGATTTATGGAAAAATACTSAGAAATTTGTCCATGTTCATAGTGAGTTTATACAAGCATTCTGTCAATCATTACATTATTTTAACCAGCTTCACAAAGTTGTATACTGTGTAAAAATATTCCATGCAAATATACTATCCTGAATTTCGGTAGGAAATCTTCTTCCACTCTTTCCCTATCCCATCCCTTCTTCCCTAATTTTGACTACAATGGCAGACCCACTTTTTGATAACTATTTATATCTCAGAAGAAAGCATGGTATAGTTCTGAGTTAATTCTCTGTGGCTGTAGCTTATGCTCTTTACACTTGCTTAATGTAACTTGAAGTGATTATAAGATGTAAAGTAATGGAGAATTAGTATCAAGTGTCTAGAAGATTTGTAAATCATAGTGCAATCAGCTTGCATTTGTAAAATCACACTGTTTTGTTTCAAGTGCATTTTTGGAGGGGTAATTATTTACAAGATGTGGGATTACTGACTGTCTGACAAGCAAACTTCTAAGAAGAAATGTCCTTCTTAAGTAACATGATTTACAATCGTAATACGAATAAACAGAAGAGAAACATGCAGAAAGTAAGTACATTTGATTGAAGATGAAGGACAAGGGGGAAAAGGACAGGGAAGTTGTTTGAATTTACTAAATTCAGTACTGCATTAAGAAATCAAATGCTGGCAAGAAATGATGAAAGATTAATTTTAAAAATAAAGAGAGGTTCACAGGATGCACTTTCTCTATATTTCCTATGTTTTTCTTATCTGAATCAGCCTTAATTCATGAAAATGAAAATCTAGTCAGCCTATCTATTTAAATAAGTGACATGTAAAAATAATGATAAGTGAATAGAGATGGACTTCAGAATGTTTCTCATAAGGGAGTGAAGAGATTATTCTTCTTGACACAGGCCATAAAGTCAAATTCTTGGCTCTTAGAAGAAATACTTGAGAGAAAATATCTGTTTTTTTTTTCAATATTTCTTCAATATTTCAGTATCTTTCAGATGAAAGTAACTTTATGTTCAAATCATTGAGGAAAATATGGTCTCTAAAAAATGCTGTCATTGAATATTAGCAATATTATTGCATAGGAAGAGCTAGTTCACAGAATCACAGAATATTTAAGGTTGGAAGGGACCTCTAGAGATCATCTAGTCCAACCTTCCTGCTCAAGCAGGCACACCTAGAGCATGTGGCACAGGGTGGCATCCAGGCGGGTTTTGAAGACCTCCAGAGAAGGAGACTCCACAACCCCCATGGGTAGCTTGTTCCACTGCTCTGTCACCCGAACAGTAAAGTTCCTCCTCACCTGGAGATGGAACTTCTTGTGCTTCAGCTTATGGCCATTACCCCTCGTCCTATCGCTGGCCACCAATGAAAACAGCTTGTCCCCTTCCTCCCTKCATTCTCCCTTCCTGAACTTATACACATTAATCATATCCCCTCTGAGCCTTCTCTTCTCCAGAGAAAACAGGCCCAGTTCACTCAGCCTCTCTTCGTAYRAGAGATGTTCCATTCCCTTAATCATCTTGGTTGCTCTTCTCTGGACCCTCTCCAGAAGCTCCACGTCCCTCTTATACTGGGGAGCCCAGAACTGCACCCAATACTCCAGGTGCGGCCTCACCAGAGCTGAGTAGAGGGGCAGGATCATCTCCGTTGACCTGCTGGCAACACTCCTCCTGATGCAGCCAGGATCCCATTGGCCTTGGCCATGAGGGCACACTGCTGACTCATGGTTAACTTGGTGTCAACCAGGACTCCCAGGTCCCTCTCCGTGGAGGTGCTTTCTAGCAGGTCGACCCCTAATCTGTCCTGGTGCCTGGGGTTATTCCTCCCCAGGTGCAGACCCTGCATTTGTCCTTATTGAACCTCATGAGGTTCCTCTCTGCCCAACTCACCAGCCTGTCCCGATCCCTCTGGATGGCAGCACAGCCCTGACCCCTGGGGGACACCACTAGCCACAGGCCTCCAACTGGACTCAGCCCCATTTATCACCACCCTCTGAGCTCTGCCATCCAGTCAGCCCTCGATCCACCGCACCGTGCACTCATCTAGTCCACTCTCGGGTTGCTGTGATATTGAAGAGTAATGACTTTGTTTTTCACTCTTAAATGTTTGTGTTCAGACATAAATTTGTGAATGTGTGTGTATGTGTTGTTGTTGTTGTTGTTTAGCTTTTGTTTTTCCTATTAACAAGTGACTGGGTAAAAGGTGGGATTTTTAGAAAATCCTAAGATAACACAGTCTTCCAGATCACCTATCAATCACCTATACAATCCRAATTGTATATATAAACTCTTACTTAGAAATATTCCCACAATATTTATCTTTTCCCCTAGCAGAGTACAGGATGCAGAGCAGTATCAACTATTTCAATCCTGAATGTTCATGAATGAAGTGGGTTATAGAATTTACATTCCCACAATAGGATTGTGGGAATTACCCACAATTCCCTGGGTAGAGGAAGAGTGGGCCAGAGAGCATCTAAGGAAACTTGACACCCACAAATCCTTGGGCCCTGATGGGATGCACCCTGGATGTTGCGGGAACTGGCGGATGTCATAGCCGAGCTGCTCGCCATCATCTTTGGAAGGTCCTGGAGAATGGGGGAGGTGCCGGAGGACTGGAAGAAATCCAACGTCACTTCGGTCTCCAAAAAGGGCAAGAAGGAGGACTCGGGCAACTACAGGCCGGTGAGCCTCACCTCCATCCCCAGAAAAGTGATGGAGCAGCTCATCCTGGCTGCTGTCTCCAGACATGTGGAAGAGAAGACAGTGCTCAGGAGTAGCCAGCATGGATTCACCAAGAGGAAATCATGCTTGACTAACCCGATCGCCTTCTATGAAGGAGTGACTAGCTGGATAGATGAGGGTAGAGCAGTGGATGTCGTCTATCTGGACTTCAGCAAGGCTTTTGACACTGTCCCTCACAGCATCCTCCTGGGCAAGCTCCAAAGGTGTGGGATAGATGAGTGGACAGTGGGATAGATTAGGAATTGGCTCAGTGGCAGGGTGCAGAGAGTGGTAGTCAGTGGCGCGGAGTCCAGTTGGAGACCTGTAGTTAGCGGTGTCCCCCAGGGGTCGGTCCTCGGTCTGGTCCCGTTCAACTTATTCATTAACCACCTGGATGAAGGGACGGAGTGCTCCCTCAGCAAGTTTGATAATGATGCCAAACTGGGAGTAGTAGCTGATAGCCCTGAGGGCTGTGCTGCCATCCAGAGGGACCTGGACAGACTGGACAACTGGGCAGTGAGAAATCTCATGAAGTTCAACAAGGGCAAGTGCAGGGTCCTGCATTTGGTGAGGAATAACCCTGGACACCAGTACAGATTAGGGGTKGACCTGCTGCAGAGCAGCCCCGCAGAGAGGGACCTGGGTGTCATGGTGGACGACAAGATGACCATGAGACAGCAGTGTGCCCTGGTGKCCRAGAAGGCCAATGGGATCCTGGGGTGCATTAAGAAAAGCGTCTCCAGCAGGTCGAGGGAGGTGATCGTCCCCCTCAACTCAGCCCTGGTGAGGCCACATCTGGAGACTGTGTCCAGTTCTGAGCTCCCCAGGACAAGAGGGATGTGGAGCTGCTGGAGAGAGTCCAGCRCAGGGCTACGAGGATGATCAGGGCCTGGAACATCTGCCCTATGAGCAAAGGCTGAGAGMGCTGGGCCTGTTCAGCCTGGAGAAGAGAAGGCTGAGGGGGGACCTGATCAGTGTGTATAAATACCTCAAGGGAGGCAGTGAGGAGRAGGGGGTGACCTCTTTTCAGTGGTGACCAGCGATAGGTCTAGAGGAAACAGCCACAAACTGAAGCACTGGAAGTTCCACAGGAACTTGAGAAAACACTTCTTGAGAGTGGGGGTGACAGAGCCCTGGAAYAGGCTGGCCAGAGAGGTTGTGGAGTCTCCTTCTTTGAAGATCTTTGAAACCTGTTTGGATACAGTCCTGTGCCATGTGCTCTAGGTGACCCTGCGTGAGCAGGGGTGTTGGACTTGATGACCTCTGAGGTCCCTTCCAACCTTAAGCATTCTATAATTCTATGATTCTATGTAATTCCTCCTATTCCTATACATAGGAATAGGAATTCCTATGTAAATTCCTCCTGAATGAAGGGACAGAACCCATTTTTAAGGAAGTGCATTTCTACTGACTTTAGTGGTGTTATCCATTACTACAGCTGTAAAATAATATGATCATGAAAACCCCACCTCCTGTACAAGCTAGTTTGTCGTTAGTTTTGCCATTTTTTTCTTATATAAAGAGAGGATTTTGGAAACAATGAAGCTACGCTTGTCTTCTCCATCATTGCCTACTTGGATTAATTGTGTCCATTATCTGTGTGAAGATTCAAAAAAGTTGTGATAGATTACGTTTTAAGGACAAAATATAACTGTCTTTTATACAACTATCATTTGAATAAATATCTGCATGCATGTTTATGCTTCATTTTAACAGATACTATCTTCCTTGAAATTTTCGATWTATATTCTGAGCTTATTCACTAGACAACTTCAACAGATTCATATTAATGTAAAATATAATGTTAATTCTTGTGCTATATATCACACGCAGACAAGGGTTATATTATTTTCTTCTTTAGTAAGTCTTTAGGGAAGTAATTCAAGCCAGACAAGTATTTTACTGTACTAATCCAAAAAGACAAGAGAAAAGTAGAATCATGCCAAATGAAAGGGGATTTTTAAATGTATGTAATACTTAAATTTCATGGTTACAAGGAGGAAATTTTTAATCATTTAATTAAGCACATGGAAAATACTTTCAAAAATGTAACATACTTAACTAAACTTTAATATTCTTTAAGGGATTACAGATTAGTTGTGCTAATAAATCTGGACAATATATCTAGTCAAGTGAAACTCTGCTAAAATGCTTCTGTTAGTAAATGAGAAATGTAAACGAGAAAATGGAATGGATGCAGCGAGGGACAGAGGTGAAGAGGATGGATGCGACAAGGTAGGAGGGGGTTCAGGACTGATGCCATGGAGGATGGGGACTGGGATGGACACATGGACAGAAGCCAAGGAGAATGGATGTGTCAGGGGACAGATCCCACGAGGGATGGAGGCATCAGGGGACAGTGACCACAGGGATGGAGGCAGCGGGAATGGATGCAGTGAGGGACAGAGGTGAAGAGGATGGATGTGGCAAGGTAGGAGAGGGTGCAGGACTGATGCCATGGAGGATGGGGACCGGGATGGACACATGGACAGAAGTCAAGGAGAATGGATGCTTCAGGGGACAGAGACTGCAAGGACGGAAGGCGGTCGAGATGGACACAGCGAGGGACGGAGGTGATGAGGATGGAACTGACAGGATATCAGAACTGATAGTGTACAGGACAGATGCTATGGAGGATGAACAGCATGGAGGATGCATGGCAGTGCGKATGGATCCCACACAGGATAGGCGTGGTGAGGGACAAGAGGTGTCAGTGGAGAGATACAGCACAGGATGGATGTATGCAGTGAGGGAGGCACACAGGTGGGAATGGACTGAACAAGGTATGGATGTGGTAGGGATGCATGAGACATGGCAAAGAAATTAATGAGGGAGGGCTGCAGTGGACATGGATGCCAGGGTCAATGTATGACACAAGGTCAGGAGCCATAGAGGAGGGATGCAGTGGGGGACCGTGAGGGACAGAGGAGGCAGGGGACAGAAGTGACAAGGTACAGATGTGGTARGAGTGGTAAGTGATGGGAGATGGACAGCATGGAGAATGGATGGCCCAGGGTGAATGAACCACACATGGGTTGGATCCCATGAGGACAGCAGYGGCAGGACATGGACACATCGGGGGACAGAGTCAACGAGGGATGTACATTGAGAGAGGCAGATGGGACAAGGTGTGGATGCGCTTGGGACAGATACAATGGGAGAGTGACATGATTTAGGAAGGATGTAGTGGGTGACAGATGCAATGGAGGATGGATCCCATAGGGGACGGATAACACGAGGAAAGACCTGGCAGAGGATGGACACAACGTGGGACAGGTGCAGCGAAGGATGCACACAGAGTGGAGCAGATGGGACAAGGTATGGGCATGCTTGGGACAGATGTGATGCAATGAAGGAGGGATCCCATAGGGGACGGATACCGTGAGGGAGGACCTGGCAGAGGATGGACACGACGGGGGACCGCGAGGACGGATCTGGCAGAGGATGGACACGACGGGGGACAGGTTCAGTGAGGGATGCACACAGAGTGGAGCAGATGGGACAAGGCATGGGCGCACCAGGGACAGATGTGATGGCGAATGTGGCTTAGAAAGGAAGCAGCAGAGGATAGATGTTGTGGAGGATGGATTCCCTAGGAGACGCACACCAGCGAGGGAGACCTGGTAGAGGACGGACCCGATGGGGGGCCACGAGGAAGGACCTGGCAGAGGACGGACACAACGAGGGGACTGCGAGGAAGGACCTGGCGGAGGATGGACATGATGGGGGAACATGAGGAAGGACCCGGCGGAGGATGGACACGACCGGGGACAAATTCCACAGGGAACGGAGAGCAACAGGACATGCACCTTGTGGTAGATGAACTCCAGAGCACGCAGATGCCACAGTTGATGGGCACCACAAGGGACGTTGCCATGGGGAATGGAAGGCATGGACAGCAGGTGCATTGGGGTGTGGAGGCAACGGGGAACAGACACTAAAGGGAGGGATAAAATGGGGGACAGAGGCCAACAAGAGCAGAGGCTAGGGCGAAAAAAGGCCACTTGGGATGGATGGAGCCCATAGGCATGGAACCGTGACAGGTGCCAGGCTCAGCGTTTGCACCGAGCTCTTTCCCAGTAAATAATGCAGTTAATGCAGTGCCTGCTGTATGGGGATGGAGAGGGTGCCTTATGGAATCTACCTTGGCTGCACCCACTAAATAACACCCACTCATCCTTCACCACCAGTGGCAGCAGCAGATCCTTCAACACAAGTCACATGAGCTGATCCTGAAAATTTGCTAGAAACATGCCCTCCATACAAGATATAACTGTGGCCTCACCACTGAATCATGATGAACCCCAAGTGCCTATCAATAAAGCATATCATTTTTTTCTCTCTTACAAGAGCAGTTCATTGCATCGCTCCCCCAAGCACCCTTCGCTCCCTGATACTGGCCCTTGTGCATACATCACTGGTGCGTACATTATGCCTCCCTGCCCCACATCTAGAGAGAAGGCTTGGAGTGTGATGAGAAATGGGATTTAGGTGTAAGAAAGACGCCACAAGCACTACACACCTCCATGCAGACATCAGGAGATGCCTAGTGCCTCGCCTGCGGGCTGCAGCACAAGAGGCCCACAAGAGGCAGCTGCAGGTACACAGCAGGTCAGAAGCTGTGAGCAAAGATGAGGGAATGAGATGAATGCCCAGGTGGATGCTGCGAGACTCTGCCGTCCCCACTGCAGAGGTGTGAGGCACATGAGGAGCTCTGATGGGAACACGGTCACGGGTAACTTGGCAGCACAAGAAGCCTAGGGGAGAAGCATCCCTTTCTGTTTGGTAAAACCTCCAACAGACAAGAGCTGTGCACAGGCTCCTGGGGATGATAATGGCCATCCAAGCAGGGTGTCTGTGAAAGCACCAGAGTAAAGAACAGAATGTAAGAACAGAGCTTTTCCTCTCATTTTCAACCAGCCTGAGAGTCAGAAGGAAATCACAGATTAAGGACACAGATTCTGCTCCCTGATCTCACTCTTTTGCAATAAGCTCAAGTCCAAGGCCTAGTACTACAAGCAAAGAGTCTCAAAATGGCCCKGTTGTTATGACATGCTCCCTAAGAGATTTGTACCCATCATTATGGTGTGAATTATCACATGGAAATAATTTTATGTTTATTGTTCTATTTTCTACGTCTTTCTCAACATTTCAAAAGTGGATAGAATGTTTCAGAAATTTGTATTCTTTTTTTTAAATCTGATAAGTGAAACATTGATTTTTAAGAATTGTTTTCATTGATCATATTTATATTCATAGTGAAAGCATGTATGCTTTATTTTTTCAAAAATATTTTATCTGAAAACTTAATAGAAGTTATACACAGTAGTGTCTATCTAGGAGACATTTGTATTATCCATTAAACCTGGATTGACTGCGAAACTCAAAGTCATTAATCTCTTATAAAATTATGCAATTTCAGCTTTTGTTTGGACATTTTTGTCAGGAGCACTCTGACCAAACAGACTGAAAGAGTCTGAAAGTATTTTTCTGTCACATCAAACTAGAAAAATATAAAGTCTAATATTTTCAAAAGTCTGAAAGTTTTTTGGCACTATATAGCCATGATTTGTTGAAAAGTTATTGTTATTATTTAAAATAATTTACTTTTTTTTTCTGATTAGCCTTTGTCACTGATCTTTGTGAAACATTTTCTAGCACTAGAGTAGTTTAATAATTGATCAATTTTATAAAACATATACCTATATTTCTTTAAGAAGCTTTTTTTTAAGTAGATTTTGTTGAAGTAAGCCCTAGATAATGCTGCTGAAGACTAGAGGTTGAAATAGCTGGTGAACAGCCTCACAATGACAAGTAAATCCCTCTCCTATCCTTATAACATTTTTTTCTGTAATATTTGCTACCCATCTATTCTATTAGACACTCATGAAAGTTCAGCTCAGATTCAGAATTCCCATTAAAATTGGAACCTCAGATTTAGTAGCAGTTCACTTTGCCTAGTTTGCAGATAAATTGGGGAATTCTGAAATTTTCTACTGCACGCGCTAAATTAAAAATAATTAAAAGCAGGCAATCAAAGGGCTGCTAATAGTCTTGTGCTATTTCCTGGTTTGAAATATAAAGGAATTTCWTTTTTTTTTTCCAACAATATTTCTGTTCAGAATTTTAGGACAGTTTATAGACTCAGTTTTTATAATCACCAATAAAATATAGGAAGTCCCTTCCGAGTATGAGCTGTGTAGGAATAATATAGAATGATTACCATGATAAACCTAAGTTAATTATCACAAAGTTGTATTAACCCAGCAAGTCAATAAAATGTAACAAATGAATAATATCACAGTTTTATGTAGTACCTTTACTTACTTATTCCTGTAAATGAACAGCTCAAAAARTTACAAAGAAAGAAAAAATCCACAAAGGAATTTTGTCATTTGTTTGTAATGTGAAAATTAGTCAACTATACTCCCATTTGAAATTTTGAAAATTTTAAATACCCTACAATACTGTGTAAAGGTCTTGTTTATCTGGTTTTAATGGTTTGGTTTGGTTTTATTTTGGCGTAGCTTCTTTCTAGGGGAAATAACCTAAGAAACAGACATTCTCTTTCTTCCTTCATCTTTTTTCCTTCATAGGAAACTGATTTTTGACTTTTTTTTTTTTTTGTCTACAAAAGAAGATATTTTTATTCTTAGCCATAATGAGATTCTTGTTTAAATAGCCATGTAATTTATGGTCTGTTATTTCTTTGCTAGGAAACTGCTGCAGGGAAATAACAAGTTTAGTCGGCTTAACTCCTTAGCACTGGAGGAGACTGCCAGTATACACCACCAATCTGTGTAAGCAAAGCATTTGGAAGTGAAGATTTGCTAGCCCAGCCTGCTTGAAGCAAATCTTTTCTTCAATGACCACTTTCCCAGAAATGTGGCTTTGGCTTTTAGAACAATGACTGTGAATATTCTTGCTAAAATTCTGATATATTAACAGAAACCATTATGAGTGAATTTGGGTGAATTTGGCATTCAGATTATTCTGCACTAAAATCCAGAAGTATATCTGTTGACCAGAAATATGTCTGGTTTTGTTTTCTATTGCTTTTATTGCATATAGAAGTATCTCAATGTGCTTTACCTAACTTGACAGCTTCTGAAAATAGCTCTCCAGTCCAAAATGAAGCAAACTGTAAAACTCACCTGATACATATGTTGTCTAGTCACTTCTGAGTCCACACTACTGTAACTACAGAACTTCAGACATCTGTTTCTACTACAGAAGACATTGCATCTTTGGCATCATTTGTCCCTAACAGAACTTTTAGAACAGGTGAGTATAAATGATTACAAATAACAAATACACTTAAAGCAATCCCCCAATTCCTTGTGTCCTTAACCAATATGCACTTTATTATTATTAGTAGTATTATTATTACAAGATACAAGTTATGTAACACTTAGCTAATAATCACTGTTAATTACCTCTTGTAACTCCTGTAAGTAAATTGGTTTTGATTAAACTAGTTAATAAGTTAGAGCTTTTTATCATGTGTGAGACATGATCACAATTTTGAGAATCAGAGAACCACTGAGGTTGGAAGAGACTTATGGAGATTATCTAAGTCCACTCCCTGTTGAAGCAGGGTCTCTTAGAGCATATTGCACAGGATCATGCCCTGGTCGATTCTGAATATCTTTAGGGAAGGTGACCCTACAAGCATGCTTTGGACACCGAGTGGATGGAGAACCGGCTGGATGGCAGAGCTCAGAGGGTCATGATAAATGGGGCCAAATCTAGTTGAAGGCCTGTGACCAGTGGTGTTCCTCAGAAATCAGTACKGGGCCCAGTACTGTTCAACTTGTTCATCAATGACTTGGATGAGGGCAGAGGTGAACCTGAACAAGACAATACCAAACTGGGTGAAGTGGCTGACATTCCAGAGGGCTGGGCTGCCTTTCACAGGGACCTGGACAGACTGGAGAATTGGACAGAGAGGAACTTCATGAAGTTCAACAAGGGCAAGTGCAGGGTCCTGCACCTGGGAAGGAATAACCCCAGGCACCAGAATAGGAAGCAGCTGGAAGCAGCTCTGTAGAGAGGGGTCTGGGAGTCCTGATTGACACCAGCTAAACCATGAGGCAGCAGTGCCCTCGTGGCCAAGAATTTTGTGCACAGTTCTGGGCTCCCCAGTACAAGATGGTTGTGGAACTTCTAGAAAAGGTCCGACATAGAGCGACAAACACTATGCGAGCTCTGCCTGTTTAGCCTAAAATGCCTGAGAGGAGATCTGATCAATATGTAAAGCCTAAGGGAAGAATGTAGGGAGAATGCAGTCAAACTCTTCTTGGTGGTGGCCAGTGATAGGTAAAGGTATAGGGTACAAACCGAAAGACAGGAAGTTCCATCTCCCTGTGAGGAAGAACTTTTCTATGAGAGTAAAAGAGAACTGGAAAAGGCTGCCCAGAGAGGTTTTGGAGTCTCCTTCTCTCAGTATCTTCAAAACCTGCCTTGTTGCAACTCTGTGTCACATGCTCTAGGTGTCCCTGCTTGAGCAGGGRGGTTGAACTAGTTGATATCTGGAGATCCCTTCTACCCTCAATCATTCTGTGATTCTGGGCAACCTGCTCACCCTCACAGTCAAGAATCATTTCTCCCATGAAGTTGAAACTTCTTGTGTTTCAAATTGTGCCCAATGCCTTTTGTTTTGTGGCTGAACACCAGTGAAAAAGCCTCACTGTGCTGACACTCAACCCTAAGATGTTTGTGCATACYGATAACACGTCATCTCAATCTTCAGGAAGGGAGAATGCAGGGAGGAAGGGGACAAGGTGTTTTCATTGGTGGCCAGCGATAGGACGAGGGGTAATGGCCATAAGCTGGAACACAGGAAGTTTCGTCTCCAGGTGAGGAGGAACTTCTTCACTGTGAGGGTGACAGAGCAGTGGAACAGGCTACCCAGGGAGGTTGTGGAGTCTCCTTCTCTGGAGGTCTTCAAAACCTGCCTGGATACCRCCCTGTGCCACATGCTCTAGATGCGCCTGCTTGAGCAGGAAGGTTGGACTAGATGATCTCTACAGGTCCCTTCCAACCTTCAATATTCWGTGATTCTGTGATTCTCCAGGCTACATAGGCCTAACTCTTTTGTCTTTCCTCATAGAAGAGTTATTCCAGTTCCTCTCTCAGTCTGTCCTCATAGGACAGATGCTGCATTTCCTGGTCATTTTTGTATTCCTATGCTTGTTTCCCTATGCTGGAGTCTGTCTGGTAGTGCCATGCCTCTTTTGTTCTGGAAAGCCTGGAACTGGACATGGTATTGCAGAGGCGGTCTCACCAGCGATGAATAGCAGAGGTGTTTCAGGATTAGTATGATTCACCTTGTTTAAAGCTAGATAGAACTGTTGTCCCCTATATGTTGGTAGGATAAAAGGAATCTTACCAGTAAAGCAGACAGAACAGACAGCATTCTTTAAACAGGGGCTATCTGAATCATAACAATCTGAATGAAACAGTGTGAGCTTAGCAGGAAAACCCACAKACCTATATCCTTAAGTGAACTGCTTTAATTATAATGCTAAAAATTCTGCTCACAGGTCAAAAGAGCATCAACCAGGTGAAGACCCTATCCCTGGGCATGCATAATAGTGTGCATGATGAGTAAGCAATATTATACTTGTATGTAAATTACTAGCTGGTCAATGTAAGGCAGATACCTAGGAGAATTATTGATTGTGTAAATACGGCTTGAAAAATCAGAAGTGTATTTTTGGATTTATGGGAAACCACTGAGCACCCAGACTTGTGCTAGTCCAAAATAAATAAGCAAACGTCTCTCCTGCATGTGTGATTATTGGTTTATTGCACACCAGGCAATGAATCTGCTTTTCAGATAATGGGGAGACGTTCATCTCTATCAGCCTGCTGGCAACTCTCTTCCCGAATCAGGATGCCGGTGGCCTTACTGACCACACGCTCCCAGTGCTGGCTCATTGTTAGCCTTTAGTTAGACTCCCAGGTCCTTCTCTGCAGAGCACCATCCATAAAGTCAACACTTGTCCTGGTGCATGGTTTTAATCTTCCCCTGAGGCAAGACTCTGCACTTGCCTTTTTTGAACTTGAAGATGTTTCTCTCCATTCAGTACTCTCTGTGGAAGCACAGACAGGTGTATAAGCCACTCCTCCAAGTTCTGTATCATGAACAAACATGCTGAGGGCATACTCTGTCCCTTCATCCAGGGCAYTGGGGGACACAGGCCTCCAATCACATTCCACACTGCTGATCACAAGTCTCTGTGCTCTGCTATTCAGCTAGTTCTCAATTTGCCTCACAGTCCACCTACTCTAAACTATAAACTTCCTGATCTTACCTATGAGGATGTCATGGGAGATGGCTGAAAGCCTTGCTGAACTCAATGGAGACCACATCCACTGCTCTACCATCATCCACCAGTCATTCATCTCATCATAGAAGACAGTCAGATTGGCTAAGTTTGATTTCCTGTTGAGTAATGCTGAATGTTCCTGATCACCTTCTTATTCTCCATAAGCTTAGGCATGACAATCAGCATGAGCTTATCCATCATATTTAGAGGGAGAGAGAGGAGGATGAAAGGCTCCTTGCCTTTTTTGAAGACTGAAGGGACACTGACTTTCTTCCAGTCCTCAGGCTCGTCTCCTGTTTTCTATGCCTTTCCAAGATAACAGAGAACGACTTGACAGTGACAGTCACCAGCTTCAACAGCACTTGTGACTTCATCCCATCTGGGCCCATGGATTTATGAATTTCAAGTTTGCCTAAATGATCTTTAATGTGTGTTTCCTTGACCAAGTCTGAGTCTTTCTTTCTCCAGTCATTCTAGTTTCCAGGGTCTAGGATCATAAGTTAGGACTTAACAGTAAAGGCTGAAGCAAAGGAAGTATTTGGTAGCTCTGCGTTTTCTCTAACATTTGTCAAMAGAGCACCTACCCCTGTCAGCAGTGCACTCACATTTTTCTTCATCTTCCTTTGATGGAGGATGGAATACATCCAAATTGATGTATTTGAAGAAGCTCTACCAAATTTAAATTATAGCAATACTGTAAACCATCATAATCCTTCCTAGCCCTATTTTGCCAATCACAGCAAGCACTCTTTAGTTCTTATTGCATTTTTTTGAAGAAAGCAGCATTTTATTGAAAAATATTGAAAGAGAGAGAGAGATAAAAAAAGGCTGTTAGGAGTCTTATCTGTCACATGTCCTTGCTTCACCAGATTCAATTTTAGTTTTACTATTGCTTTTTTTGTCTAAATTGAAACATTCCCTCCTAGAATCCTAGGGCAATGATGTTCTATCATACATCTATTTGATTAAATCAAACCTCTAAACATGAAGGCAGACATTGACACCTGAGAAAAATTACTGAGGGCACAAGCAAATGGTACATCAAAGAGAAATACAAGACATCAAGTGTGCCTTTCCTAGCAGAACTTTTGAAGTAAGGAAAATGAAAATTGAAAGCACAAAACATACCAAGGCTGACATAGCAAGAGGATAATAGAAGGAAATTCCAGAATGATGTTGAAAGAAGTAGTATTACTGGTGAGATTTAGAGTAYCTCAGGATAGGTATGAGGAACTGCTGTGGTTAAATTGAACATTTTTTTCTTCAATTCTTTGAAAGCTTTTGCAGTTTTTAACAAGAATAACAAGTTGTTATTTTTGTTTTTGCTAAAAAGCAAAAACTTTGAATGTCAGCCACACCCATGGTTAAAAACACTAAATTGATGATCTTCTTGATGAAATAAATAAATAGGAAAAGTACACAAATGTGGGCACAAGTCTTTATCGTAACATAGAAATTCTTGAAAAATATATGCGAAGTCAAAAGTGCAATAAATGTGCTTTTCTTAAGGAAAACTATCACAGTTTCTGTAAAACATAGTTACCCTTGAATATCAGATATAATCAAAGGCTCCAAAATATTTGAAAAAATATAYCTGTCCACATCACTCCTGAGGCAAAAACAACTCACCCAGAATTATTCTGTAGGAAACTTTTCATGCGTTTCCCATTATTTCCTAAAGATGTGTTATTTGCTAAAACCACCTCTAGAGCAAAGCATCTTTTTCCTTTATACAGCTGATTTTCTACAGTTTGCTTGTTAGTCAACTGCTGGATTTTCCACACAGTATTTCTCATCAAGACCATTTTCCTTCTTCCTTTTAATTATATGAAGCAAATTTCAAACCTTTGACTAGGTCTTCATTTATTATGATATGATCTTGTTTTAGTGAATTCCACTGAACTGCTCCATTTTCCCTCCTGTAACAATCCCAACAGTTCTTTTTCTTTGAAAGTTATTTTTGCTTTTCTTTCTTTCCAGATTCTTTCTCCTTAACTCCCTATTTTCTCACATTTTTTTTTGCAAAATTATTTTTCAGCTGCAAATCCCATTTCTGCCCTTTTCATTTCCTTCCCATTTTGTTTCCTGTGATTTTTTTTTTTTTTTTTGCCGTTCCTCCTATTTCTCTTCACCTTCACTGTCTAAACTTTTTGAACCATTTTCTATCTTCATGCTTTTTTTTTTCTTACTGTATCACTCTAATTCTTATTTCCTTGGGCAGCTGTCTTTCAATCTAAGGCCCTGCAAGCCCTTGCTTCTCACTGAGGAAAAGAGAACATAGAAAATAAAAGAKATAGAATACAGAAAAAGAGTGCTCACTCATTCTATACAAGTATTTTGATGTCAGGGACAGGCTACTTGTAATCAGAATGTTAATATGAGAAAAACAAAATCTCAGCGAGTTCTCCAGATTTTCTATGGAGCAAGCCTGAATTCAGCAGTGTTACTCCTCAACGTGGACATTATCTCACAATCAGTGAAAACCTACATATGAATTGCTAAAGTAAGAGGAAAATTTCCATTTTACGCCGCATCTGCTCTGTTTTTATTAAAAAKCAAATTTATAGAATGGGTAATTATGTCCTCATGACTGCCTTATTTTGAAACCTCTTTTAACAACCACTGTTGACAGATCATCTGTATTTCGTATTAAAGTGGCTAATCCCTAACGATACATTTCAGATCTTATATGGTGCTTTTTTAATAAGCCAAAAGCTGTGATCCTCTCTGTGCTAGTCAGAAAATGTCATTGCAGTACCTATTTAAACAAAGAACCCTAAGTTTATACATTTTTATCTCAATTTTATTAACCAACTCAGTATAAAAAAGAATATTTTCAGCTGTATCTCAGTAGTCAGTTATCAAACACACAAAAATCAAGATGAACAAAGGCGAGAATCACTAAAATGTAAATTAATACCGTACACATTATCCAGAAGCAAACTCTTAGCAACATAGATTCTATACATGTTTAATGTAAATACTGCCTTTCTTACTGTGTTAGGTATGACAAATAAATGTGACAACAATGAGTTATCTCTTGGTAATGTCAATGCTTATATGCTACCTCATCTGCATCTCTTGCAGATATAACTTTCAGTTAACTTATTCATGTTTTCTTACACACTTCATATCACAGACTTGCAGACTCACAGAATGGTTGAGGTTAGAAGGGACCTCTAGAGATCATCTAGTCCAACCCTCCTGCTCCACCAGGGATATCTAGAGCACATGGCACAGGGTGTCATCCAGGTGGGTTTTGAAGACCTCCGGAAAAGGAGGCTACCACACATAAATCAATTTCACTGGCTGCTGAAACATGTCATGTAGAATTCCTTGTCAATTCAATGGGATMTGTAAGAAAAATCAACAGTAATGGTCCCCTAGCAGAGACTGGAAATTGATGGAAAAAAAAAAAAAGTGGCTGCTATTAATTTTTGCTTATTTATTTATTTATATTCTCTCTTCTCTTAGAAAGTAAAAGTAAAAAGTAAAATGTATTCTCTTCTTATATAGGACACCTGAGGAAAGTGAGTGACAGAAATTCTGAGCTTAAGTGAACCAATAAAAAGATTCCATAATTCTTTAAGAGTCAAAATTTTATCCATTTCTGTCAAATTACAGTCCCTTCAGTCAAATTACAACTGTACTGAAATTGGTTTGCATAACAAAGCAATGTACACTGGATTTTCAGTAATCAAATTATATGAGGGAATATGTGTCTAAAATATGACTTCAGTGCCATAAAAAATATAATTTAGCATAATGCTTACTTTTCTCCCTTTCAACACTTAATTCTTAACAGCATATATTTGCTTCGTACCAGAAAAAATTCAAAGTGTTTTTTTTGAAGATTTTATTTAAATCAACATTGATTCAAAGATAGAGTCACATTCAGTAAAATGCATGTTATTCATCCTAAAAATATTTGACAAGGAAAACAACCTGTGACTCTTCTGAACAATCAACCTCCTACTACTTTCATCCAAAATAGATTTAACAAGTATTTTATTCCATAGTCATTAAATATGAGTTAGAAATTTGCAATTAACTTCTGTTTTTATGTGAGCAGAATGTATTTGTTTCTTTATATTTTTATTGTGTTAGTTTTGAAAATAAGTTTACTATAAGGACTCTCC
>NW_020455572.1:241875-270296 GCF_003342845.1 Nothoprocta perdicaria
TTTTCCTCAGATTAGAAAATATTTCAAACTCCAGCTTCATGGAGCTATTGACTTATCAGAGAAAAATAAAATAAGATATTTTTCAGTTCATTATTACTTCTGGCTCTTTTTTAAAGCATTTTTTAAGCCACAGGCAATCATACYAACAGCACAAATTCCCTCCTCCAGATAATTTATTTGCCAGCAGGCATTTACTAATCATTACAAATCACAAGATATCATGTGTCACTTTGTTGATTTTCAGGTCTACATTCTCAACCTATTATAGTCAGAGAGAAAAAAATCCATGGTTGTTGTCATTATCATATCCCACAGAGCAGACAAAGTTTTGTTCATATATCCTTGCCTTATACATGAAGGTACTATGATGCTTTTTCAGGAATGCACAAATAGAAAAAGAAACATGCTGACAGTTTCATAGATTTGATCTGTACTTTTCAAACTCATCAGTTTTCTTCTTTTTAAGCTATTCTGTCTTTAATTTACTTCTATAAATAGTGAACATTGAGGCTGAATTTGGATAACTCCTACATTATCAGGAGGTTTGYTCCAAATGTCAATGGAAGCAATATTTAAAGCAATATTTAAACTCAGAACTCCTTTAACTTCTGTGAAATATTCAACTGAGCATTGTGGGTAAGGATTATGACCCCAACTTGATAAAGTATTATAAAGGTAATAATTTTAAATCAAATGATGGGAAAATTAGCTGAGTTTGATTTTTTTTTTTTTCTGAAGGCTGGGGAGGAGAAGAGGGCAGGTTTAAGTAAAAAAGTAAAGAATGTGGGAAACTACACCAAGTGGGGTAGCTATCCAACCTTAATGTGATAACAAGGAGATATTTTTCTAGAGTTCTTCTACTTCTTAGTCTTCAGTAAGGAAAAAAATCACTTTGTTGCAGGCAAAGTAATTATAGTGACAGTGGTACCCAGCCATCTTTGAAAAGAACATTGTGAAGACTGGAGATTCTCTCCTCACTCTGAGAACAGAACTATGTTGTTCAAACAAATCAAAGAGCATCTTTAGAGTTTTGTTATGGAAAATTCTTATTGTGTAATTTTTCTTTAAAATTCCCAAGACCACCAGAAAAAGAAATGAGTTTTCTTCCTTGTATCTTTTCAGTTAATTGACAACAGTAAATTCTTTAATCAAGAAATCCTACTAAAACCACTTGTATGTGTAAATGTTAATAACATACCATGCAACCTTTAGATAGAATACATTACTATACCTATTTTACTAGTGAAGAAACAAATATTAAATCATTGCCCATGRTTTTCTTTCTGTCTACTCATCTTGCCAAACAATTTTTTTTCCCATATTTTGGAGAAATAAATAAATTTTGAGACAGCTGTTGCATTTGATAGATTAGATTCTGCCGTGTGTGTCATCTGGATTCCAGTGAACTTTAAGTGCTTTTTGAATCTAATATTTTACTATGTAGGCAGATATCACAGAATTAAGAATGATTAATGTTGAAAGGGACCTTCAGAGAACATCTGGTTCAATCCCCTTTACATAAATAGGAACACCTACAGCACATTGCATGGAGTTGTATSCCGGCAGGTTTTGAATATCTCCAGAGAAGGAGAGTCCATCACCTCTCCGCACAACCTCTTCCAGTACTCTGTCATCCTAACAGTCAAGACGATTTTCCCTCATATGCAGACAAAGCTTCCTGTGTTTCAGTCAATGTTGTCTCTTGTCCTGTCACAGGTCACCATTGAAATGAGCCTTGTCTCATGAGTCCTTTACACTGTCCCTTAAGGTATTGAGAAGATCCCCTCTCAGTTTCTCTTCTTTAGGCTTAGCAGCTCCAACTCTCTTGGCCTCTCCTCATAGGAGAGATGCTAGAGTCCTCTGATCATCTTTGTATACCCTGGACTCTCTCCAGCAGTGCCACATCTCTCTTGTACCAGGGAACCCAGAAYTGCAGTCATTGCAAAACCTTTCCTATTTTTCAGCAGTTCATCTGGTAATTCAAACATTACCAACACAGAAAATAATACCACTTGGTTTCTTTATGAATATTTATGAAAGCTGAATCAAATTCTTAACTTCCTAATGAGTTAATCAAGAATAGTCAGAATTGAACACATTTTACAGAYTTGAACAAATATTAATTAATATTCTTTTTCAGATTCTCATATATATAYTCATATATATTAATTAGGTGGCAGGTTTACCTTATTTATTTATTTATTTTTGTCTGCAGGTAATCTCCAAATTATCTCCAGATACTTATTTTTATATCCAGATACATTCTCCTGAATCATGATTTCAGTTAAGCCATCTATGCTAGATACAAGCAAAAGTATTTGATAATTATTTCAGTGATACAGAATTGCAATGGGACAAGACTCATATCGTAATATTAGTGGATTTAAATTAGTGGATTTAAAAGGCTTCAAAATCAGCCCAAGATCTAGTCCTTATCTGTGCAGATAAACTATTTAATCTACATCTCGTATTTTCTTGAAATATTTGTCATTTGGAACTGGAATGCGCTTGAGCAAGTCACTAACAAGGACCAGTGTAAACTCCTTTAATAGCTCCCAGTGGGACAGGCTATATCTGAGAATATAAAGACATAGTTCTMTGGATCAGGAAGATTTATAGTTCTTTCAATAAGTCTCTTAGTTAATAAGCACTGTTTTAAACTACCTCAAAACTTTGTTGACCTTAATGTAAAATACTGTAAAATATTTTGATAATGTCTTCTGACAACGAGTTACTCTGAGTGCCTATAAACTGTGTGCAGGAGTCCCTTCTAAAACTACTTTCTTTCTCCACTAACATTCACTGAATGCTTTATTCAGCATGACTTTTACAGACTTTTTGTTCTTAATTATTCTGTTTTTCAATATGTTCTATTTTCTTCCATTTCTATCTACACTAAATACATTCCAAATTTTCTCCTTCTGAATTTTTTTTCATTTAATTTTGCTTCTCACTTGCAATTAACCTCTCCTTCTTGAGACCAACTATCTAAACACTGTGTATCAAATAGAGACCAACTATCTAAACACTGTGTATCAAATAAAGACATAGAGAGTAGAAAGAAAAGAGGTGTGCATTTTGTCATTCTCTGCACCTTTCTTTGCCTCTCAAAGGGCATAAGGAGAAAGGCAACTGCCTTAATAATATAGGACAGTAACTAGCAAAGTGTGGTATCAATCAAAAACCTATAAAATAAGGAGACACCAAATCGAAGGTAGTTGATTGCTTGTTGGTAAATATTTGGGAAATTTTGTAAGACATATATCCTTGACAATTGAATACCTTCAACAGTCGGAACACCTGAGCAAAGCCAAACTTTTAAAACTTCTGCTTCAAGTAGTTATTTAAAAAATGAAAGAAAACTTCATTTTGCAAAGGCTTTACAGGCAAATTGAATGCCTTATAAATTATTGTTACACTCCATATGTGATTAGATTAATCAAATTCATCATCTATAGTCGTTACAGCCAATATCTTTGTTGACTGTTTGAACTGTGTGCATTTCCSTCTAAGCATGTTTAGGATTTTATGTTCAAAATTTCTAGGTTTGTAAAATTTCCTTCAGTGTCACTTGATGCAACTACAAAGAGAATGAATACAGTAAAAAATACACGTGCAGCACAGTTGTCCCTTAAAACATAATCCTCAACTCTTTCTGCATTACCTTTGTGCCTTCTCAGTCCTTTTAGTGAAACAACCTAGAAGAAATTGCTTTAATAGATAATGATGGTCTCAGTGTTAAGTTTGACAACCTCAAACTGCATTTTTAATCTTAATTCCTTCTGCATCGATTTATTTTATTTGGGATCTATACAAACTCAAATGTTGATCTTCAAGTAATTGCCAAAATAAAAAAGGCGAATTGTTTTCTTTTCTAAAAGATAATAGTACTTTTCTAAAGATTAATTGATATATTGTTCTGCACACAACTGCAGGAACAGAATTTCCCACTGAATGTCCTAATGATGTTAAATATGTAAGATTAATTATTCACTCATATTCATTTTTAATTAAGAGTAACAATTAAGCTGACAGGCTAATTATTACAGTTTTCTAGGCCTCTGTTATATAATAATAGTCAGAATGTACTCATCAATCAAAATGCAGCCATGATAAGACTTTTATTTTAGAAAGTTCCAGCACGTTGTTTTGTCATTTAAGTCACAGTGATGCCTGGTGTGTTCGGAGTACGAGGACAGTTTGTCAATTGAACCTTCCCTTCAAATTTTAAATAAGTACCTCAAAGTTTAGGCTTCACTAGTTAAACTGACATTTTAGGATCATTTATGTATATGATCTACCAGCAAGATTTGGAAGAGATATCTTTTATTGCCATTTCCAAAGTTTAAAACTAGTTACAGTAATATATTAAATATATTTAATATATATTAAAGGAGTTCACAGTAGATTCACTTGGAGATGAATAAAAGCCACTGAGCTGAATGTTGTGTGTATAAATATTGGGAAAGAATCACTAATGGTGTTCGATTAGTTTTTTTACTCTCTTTTCTGGAAAATAAAAAGGTTATTTTCAGTAACAGAGATATGACAAAATAGGATATTTGAATGTATATTAAACAATGGTATCTCCTTAGAGAAAAAAAAAAAGTATGAAAAGTGACAAAAATGCCCAAACATACTCATGCTCCCAAATTTAGTTATTTCTCTTTTATATTGAAGAAAAATCTTCCTATTGCCATCAATATATTGAGGATCAAGACACATAACATACCTCTCCCAACATAGCTGTCATTTTCACTTTGGTGCTAGTAAGACTGTTGCTTGATAATGATTGTAAATTAAAATGAACCCCTCTAAATGAACATTCCTACTTGAAGGAAAATATATTTTGTGTCTAGGTGTCCCTGCTAGAGCAGGAGGGTTGGGCTAGATGATATCTAGGGGTCCCTTCCACCGTTAACCATTCTGTGATTCTGTTCTGTGATTTGTGTATCTTGAATGAAAGTTTCTCAAATCATAGTCCTTACCTGTCTTTGTGCTGGCAAATATGTACTTATTTCAGGAAAAGCCTTGAAAGATTGAAACTAAACCACTTTTTGTTGAGATGAAATTCGTAGGCCATATATGTCAATCAGATGCAAGAAGTTCCAGAGAAAAGAAGAAATGAATATTAACTCAGGTGACAGATTGTTAGTCAAAACTATTACACTGATGCGAGACACACTGACACTAAGCCAATTAAACTTTTTTTTTTTTTTTTTTTTTTTTTTTTTTGTGAAAACAATGGACTTCTGAAATTTACAGGGATATGATTGACATAAGTCTGGCCAGCATCCCTAGAAGATAATCACTTGCTACTATGTCAACAACCAAAATAAAGCATGGTGAGAAATGGCTCGCCCTCAGAACTCTCTGAAATGAGAGTCATGATGATGATGCATGTCCAAGTCATCATCAAAGTTAATTCAATATACCTGAAAAATATGAATAAGACAGCTCCTCCTCTTGCTATATCCTCTGGAATATTCAAAGAATTCAAGAGTTCAAAGAATATTCCAGAAATGTCTAGACTGTATCACTGAAGAATACTGCAGTGGGAATGGGTTCATGTATATTGTGTGAACCTTGTAGTGAGCCTGCAAAGTACTTCTGAGTACTTGTGATGTCCTTGGTCTGTTTTTAAAAAATATAATGCTACATTGAAAAAAACCTTCAGATACATTTATTTAATCATAAATAGATTTAATTATACAGATATTTAATAATCTTTTTAGATGAATTCCAAGCATATCCAAACTATGAGATGAGATGAGATGAGATGAGATGAGATGAGATGAGATGAGATGAGATGAGATGAGATGAGATGAGATGAAACATCCAAACAGACTAATTACATAATCATGGTAAGCATTTGGTATAAAGTAGATAAAAGCTGTTAGGGGGACACAGCACTGGAACAGGCTGCCCAGAGAGGTTGTGGAGTCTCCTTCTTTGAAGACATTCAAAACTTGTCTGGATGCAACCCTGTGCAACTTGCTCAAAGTATCCCTGCTTAAAAGTTGGACTAGATGGTTTCTAGAGATCCCATCCAACCTCAACAATTCTATGATTTTGTGATTCTGCGAATATAATCATGATAGTTAGTCACTGGTTCTTATTATGAAAGAGAATTTACAAAATAGCGGTGGTATACATTGTCCCACCACCAGGGGACCAAGGGTTTACTGTTACTACTTTTCATACTGACATCAGTACGAAAGAAACCTTTGATTGAAACTCCAGAAAAAATGAATATAAATATATAAATAATATAAAATAAAATATGCACCAGTAAGCATTACATAAATATTATTTTCTAGTCCTATACATAAAATATAATCAATAACTCCCTCAAAAAATAAGTACCATCAAATAACTGCCTATATATTTTTCCCTTCTATATCTGAGAATGTGAAATTGAATTCACTAATTAAAATTCATACATGTATGTCATTGTAGATTTATCATTTCCAAAAATCCTAGTTTCATAAAATCTATATAAATAAATGATGAATTATAAAATATAGATTCTTGTGTGAACTATGTCCTCAATTTCTTTCAATTTGTATTGAATGTTCTACATTGAGTAAGTTAAGGTATTCAGCCCTAACCATCTTGTACGGCTTTCCCCAAATAGTGCACTTTTGCAAACTATCTAGTTCAAATCATCTAGTTCTATTCATGCAGACGAGTGGTATAATAACATGTTTTACTCTATTTTACTGTATTGAGGATATAGATGAAAGAATTGTGCATTTGAGTCAGTAAAAGTCATGAAAAGCTAGAATAAAGTATTTTATTTTGTTGGTTTCATTTCTACTCTGCACTCTTCACACGTATGTCTGTTAACTAAATAAATTAGTTTCATGAAAACAATTCCACTGCTCTATCTGACCCCAGAAATGAAAACAAATAATAATATTTCCTTCCTTGCTTCCTTGCTTCCTTGCTGCCTTCCTCCTCTCCTCCCTGCCCTCCTTCCTCCTTTTCTAACATACATTTTTACTCTCCTATATAGACCAGCAATTTGATAAACAAATTTTTTCCTTTGTATTATTTATCATAGGCAGCCTTCTTAAAATTCACTTCTTTTATTGGCCCCTGTATTGTCCATCTGTTAGGATCCTTAGGTGAATGAAGATTGAGATGCTGCCTTAGAATAAAAAAGAAAATTTATAATGAAGTGGAAGAAGTATTATTTTTCTTTATGTAGTGAAGAAAGCAGAGCTCCAGCATCCATCTTAACAAACATTTGAAATCACCTGCATTATATTTACCCATATCATTTCTTTTCTTTGAATAAAACTGATGACAAACTCCTATTACACTCAATAGTAAGAAGAATTCATATAATTAATTTGATTGCCTCATACAGATTTTACACCACAAATGTTACTAAGTTAATTTTACTAAAAAAAAAAAACATGTACACAATTAAAATATGAATTTTATGTCTCTCTGGGATATTGGGGCTCAGTCCATTATGGCTTGATCATTCTTTGATTGAAAAATATTTGACACAAATTAGAAAGCTGGTTGGGGTTGTACATTTTTCTGTTATCTACATCATCCATAAACAACAGCTGAAATAAATCACTTCAGAAAGAGACACACTAAAGAATAGAAGAGGAGAATAGACACTACTTATCATCCCATATGTACCCAAGTGCAGTGGAAAACGGAGCAAATGTAAAACTAGCTTTGCCAGTTATATTATATAGTTGGATGCTGACATTCTTCAGATTCTAACAAATTATATTACCTAAATGAAGTTCATTTTGTCACCTTTGATACACTGAATCATATATTATGCAGTAACTATTGCTGGTTATACTGGACTCATCCAGTGCAATATATTAGCAGTGGACTTCAAGCCATAGGCAATGCTGCCATGGCTGTGCTGCTACTTTAACCTTCAATAGTCTACTTTGGTATTTTCCCTGTTCCTTCCTTATTTTCTGTAAATTAAGAATCTATTTTCATATTCTAGTCAAACTAGATAACTTCAGACATATGCTAAATGCAGTAAAACTCAGCGTGAACTATTTGTTTGTGACTAAATTGCATTTTTATGATTAGCAGTAACAAACAAAAAATGTCATGGCATGTGAATTTGCTATTTGTTTAAAAACACAACGGTATCGGTTGCTCCGATACTACACAGACATCTTGCATCACTTTAGTAAATTCTTCTGTATCTCTATCCAGCCAGCAGGACTGAAGATACTTCACCATTATTGAGCATCCATGTGAAATATAAAAGAGAAAGAGTACTGCAGAAGGGAGTGGTTGCCCACAACTATTCCAGTTTCAAACAATGCATTTGTTCATATTTATTGCAAAAGCCTATTAAAACAAACTAAGAATAGGAGAGATTCCCATATTTCCAGCACTATTTCTATCTGGTATATTCAACAATCTGTTGACATAGCTTAATGCATTGAGGACATCCCTCAAAACAAGAATCTGAGTTTGGTTAGATTTTTCTCCAAAGAGCATGAGGATACAAACCAAACTCTTTTGGTTTATTTTTACAGACAAATAGGACACAAGTGAATATAGAGAAACATAAGAATTCACAGCCTGAAAGCCGCCACTCTAGCAGTTCTTCCTATCATATCCCCCTCTCTGCAGTCCCTAATTTCTCCCTATCTGGTGATAGTTCCTTTTAAAAACATGCTGGCCTTTATGATCCTTTATGGACAAGTACTATGATGTCAAATTTTCTCTGCAGATTACTGCTATCATAAAGAGTGGATCATGTTTTTTTTTCTCCCATCATCATCCTTCCTAACCATAATTAGTATTATATTTGTACAGTACACACTTGGTTAACATTCTTAGAATCTAATAGTTAGTATCTGGTTGTTTGAGTTGCTTAATGATAATTATCTRATATATTTCAATGTGTTTGTCATACTAATAATCTGAACTATGTAATTTTTCTGTTAGTTTTGTTCTAGCTGCATTTGTGAAACTATAAACATACTATGGTTTGGGCCAGATTCTTGCCTCCTCAGTACTGATTGATGAGCCTTACTGAGCAGGCTCTGGTTATTCAGGCTAGAAACAGTAAACTTAGAATCAAAGAATCATAGAATCCTTAAGGTTGGAATGGACCTATAAAGATAATCTAGTCCAACTCCCCTGCACATACCTAGAGCATGGGGCACAGAATTGCACCCAAGCAGGTTTTGAAGACCTCCAGAGAAGGAGACTCCACAACCTCTCTGGGCAGCCTGTTTCAGGGCTTTGTCACCCTCACTGTCAAGAAATTTTTCCTTAAGTTCCTGTGGAAATTTTGGTGCTTGATTTTGTGGTCGTTTGCTCTACATCTATCAGTGGCCACCACTGAAAAGAGGTCCTCCCCCACTCTCTTCCTCAGGCTGAACAGGCCCAGCTCTCTCAGCCTTTGCTCACAGGACAGATGTTCCAGGCCCCTGATCATCCTCATAGCTTCTACTTATCCTAGCAGAAGCAGGAACATCAGAAATGAAATTTATTGCTTCATTGTGTTAAAAGCAATTACTCTAAATCAATTTTCTTCTCTTTTATTCTCCCTTCCCTCTTTTTGTTCAAATTTAGGTATTTTGAGTGGAATTTGTAAGAGATCGTAAAATTTGAAAGCTTGCTCTTCACTTAATGGCAGATTTGAATGTTCTTTCTTACAGAGTCAAGACCATCAGTGTTACTTAATGCTGTCTGCTCTTTACAATATTCCTTACCTTTCTTTAGCATCAGTTTATTTTCTACATCTATTTACTTGCTTAACCAGCTACTACTTTGTCTAAAACCCAGCCTGACAAATCCAGAAAATTATAGGTACAGGAATTCCTGGCAGAGATAGGAATTACCCTACAGACCTGAGAGGGAAATCAGCACAATCTGTGCTTAGGATTGTATTCCTTTTGTTTTAAATTATATTTACACATCTAAATTATTTTGCTGAACAACATTTTACTCCCATTACCCTTGTAATTGCCATGTAGAAGTTTATTAACACTTTTTTATAAGTGAAGTTGCCAAAACAACAATGCAACAGCAGATATAACAGTGTCTTTGGCTCCAGTTATAAACCCAGTCAAGACAGTAGGGGGAAATCTCAGAAAAGAAGAGAAGAGGAAATAGGAGACTGGTGACTGTGGCCTGTCAATCTGCTTTGAAAATCCATACCTAAGAACATTCAGGAAAACTCCTGCAATTTCAGTCATTCTTCATTTAGATCACAGTTTGCTAAATTAAGCTTCCCATCATATTGGGACAACATGTTTCTAGTAATCTGCAACATTTTAAGTCCTTATATATGTCACATAGTTAAGAAAAGATTGCCAATATAGAATAAAGATTGCCCCAATGTTTTTTTTTCCCATCTCTCCTGAATGTTTCTGGAGAGCAAGCATAGAATAGATGAAAACATAAAGATTTTATCTCTTAAATTATTCTTTCAGGGCTTCAGAAAACAAACCAATATGGCACTTAAAAAGTACAACGCCTGGATTGCATTATAGTTACAAAAAAGTAATAGRTATATATTTATATATATATTTATTTACAATGAGATACATATTGGAAAAATGGTTTAAATATTTAATTTTAAAGCATAATTGTATACCATAAAGTTATCCTATTTGTAACAGAAGAATTAAAGGAGTAGGAAAGATAGAAATTGTGCACCAGCCTCAGTTGAAGGGTAGATAGACTAAGCTTCCACTTGAACTAAAATGGAGAAGTGTGTTCCACATAACCGCAAGCTAGACTTTCATCTTGAAGTTATTTCATGCAAATATGGCAAGAAATTTGAAAATGTTTTTAGCATGTAGTTTGCATATTATGCTCTCCTTTCAAGTACATAATACTGCAGATCTTGACCAGATCTGAAGAAAGTGGGAGAGTTCATGGTCCCTAAGGTACAATAAACCTACCAATCTGAAATAGAAATAGACCATATTGGCTATATTGAGGAGTTATGATTTCCTAGCCTCTTCTTCTTCCTTTGTACAATCTGCTAGGGTCCACTGCATGACTACTGTTTTTCTCTAACCACTTTCTGCCTGCATGTCAGATTTCAGAACTTTAATGGCCTGATTCATTTTTCTCTCTCTCTTTTTTTTTTTTTTTGCTTCATATTTTCTTTTCTAAAACTTTTCAGACTTAAGAAGTTCTGTTCCTCTGAAAGTACCTTCATTTTATTTAACATAACTCTATCCTTCCTCCACTGCCCTAATATTTTTCAAAAATGACTACAAAAAGTTGGGGCTGAAACGCTATACAGATGCCCTTTATCCCTTGCATGTTTGTCATACATTGAATTTGTTCAATGTTTTAATAACAGTGAAAGCTCTATAAGACTGCTGACTTCAGAAAAAGAACACTCAGTTTGAAATAATTCTTCTATTGCTGGTAAAAGTGCAAAGTTCTGTGTTCTCATATAGWAATACATCAGGCCATAGAAATAGAKGAAAAATGGAAAACAATGTTCCATTTAAATTATGTGCAACCAGGAATCCAAAGCAGTGCCACATAATCTTCTATATGTCAAGCAAAAAGAGAATATTTCCCCTAAACAAAAAACAGTATGCATACAGTCAATTTGATTKAAGGAAGATAATCATTGCACTGTTGTAATACCAACCAGCAGAACATCAAAAATCAAAAAACAATAAACTTTGAAATAGACCACAATCATGCACTTCACATTTATTAGACTCCCAAATCAAGTCCAAAGAAATTGACTGGTCCAGTGAGTAACAACAGAGAATTCATGGAAATTATGGAACTGGGGCGGGGAAATTGAATTTTGATGTTCACTTATGCTGATGAAGATGTTAGCACACTTACTGATTCTTAAAAAAAAAAAAAAAGAAGAAAATACAGAAAGAAATTTCAGAATCACAGAAAGTCTAGATGGAGATCTTCTCAGGGTTTCTTCTAATATAAGAACAAGAATCATGAAACTCTGAAAATTAGTAGTATTTCAGTTCAAAATAAAATGCAGAAAGAGATTTTTCATTCAAAGGTAATAAATATGGAGAACCTTTTGCGAAAGGCTTGAAACCTCATGCAAATGCTCAGAAACAAAATACATTTGGGATCTCTGAGTATATAGAAGATACCTGGGCTGAAAATAGTAATTCTGGAAGTGTACTAGGGTGTCATACATTTCTGTTCTTCCTATTCCCTAGATTTAGGGAGACTAAAACACTAAACACTAGTTTTAGTGTTTAGGGACTASGTGTTGAGGGAAACAACATTAGATTTAGTGTTATGTTGAAAAACAGCCACCAGGTTAGATAGTCAGAACTAGTATGGTCATGTTTGTAGTATGATGCAGATTCTATAAAGAAGCTATATTCTCTACATGGCTTCAGAAAGGTGCTTTCCAAGAGAAAAGAATTGCAGTCCTGAATGTCTATTTATTCCCTGGGTATCTCATAATAACTTTCTGTAAAGACGTAGCCATAAGTTAATAACGCTTTATGTATCAGTCATATATTTCCTGTCCTGCTTTACAGAAACCCTCCATGGTGGCATGTTTTTTCAAAATATTGACTTAAAGGCACATCTGTGGAGTTTATATGTTTCAATCCTCTTTGGCTGAGATTAGTGAGAGAGATGCCAAAAAGTATTCCCAGTACCACTGCCAAATAAAATTTAAAATCCTGACTAGATGTGGACATAGGGACTGTGCATGTGGAAGACACAGTAAATGGAAGAAGTGGAACATAGAAATACTGAGCTAGGAAAAGAAAGATATGATATGKTGATTTCTGCAGTAGACAGCAATAAAATACATAATTTAAGGAAATTAGTAAGAAAGGATTCTGTGTGCATGTTAGGAGCTCAGATAGAATCATTTATTTTCCAGCAACAGCAAAACAGGCTCGACATTTTTAAATAATATATTGTAGCTGAGATGAAGAACCTTTCAAATATGCTCCAGTGCACACCAGCCTGAGCAGACAGTGGCAAACTAAGTCAATACAATTCTCCACAAGGAAAATCAATGTGATTTGCAGTGTTCCTGTACAAATGCCATTCAAAATTGATGACAAGATTTCTGACCAAGTGACTATTTTAGGATAGTCTTTATCATTCACTCTCTGACTGTACATTATTGACTTTAGACCCATCCCAGAAACATCCCAGCTCCAGTTTCACAGTGAACTAATCTCATTTGAACATGTAGAATTAACTTACTGAATCTGTAGGAAGATAAAAGATACCTTTGAAGGTGCTCTGTGAAATAAATGACAGTGAGCTAACAATTAGAATCTTATTGCTTCAGCTATTGTTGAAATACAGGAGATAATAGTTCCATTTTTTTTTCCATCTTTTTTTTTCCTCACAGATGGAAGACTCTTTAAACTTTATGTTCTAAATTACTTTGGAACCTTTATAAAAATAATCACAGATGCTACAAATACCATTTAGTATTATTAAGCCTATTGGTTCTTGGCTGAGTAATTGCTCAGTTTGCTGTAAAAGCTCACATTACTTTTCTCTGAAAAAGTACTTTATTGCTACCACTATGAGCATTTTCTACAAAGGGAAAAAAAAATAAAGCAAGGCTGAATGTGAAGCTTGTTTGAATACTTCGTCCCTGTGTTCTGGAAATCTTTTTGTGATATTTTATTTGGCATGTGGATAAACTTGGTTCAAGCTCTCCTTCAACAAATTCATGTAACGTTAGTAGTACAGTTCCCTCATTAGTGAGATTTTGGTAAGAGGTAACAGAGAAAGCTACGTGTGCATTTGGGCACGGGACCAGAGCTATGTATATTTTTCTTCTCACTTAGAACATCATAGAATCATGGAATCCTTATGGTTGGAAAAGACCTCCAAGATCTGTCCTATTCTGTAACTGTAATCCTATTCTTTATTATTTRTATTTTTTCTCTTTCAATTTTACTATAGTTTAAGGGACCTTGACAATTCTACCTTCCATGGCACATGAAGCTTGAGCTTTTCTGTCAAACTGATATACGAAAAACAATCTACAATGTAAATAGAAGGACAAATGCAGGATGATGTACTCCATACTAAATGACAAAAGGAAAGTATCAGAGCATACAACGAAAATCCTTTTGGTCCTGTATGCACAATATCTGCTACCAATATACTGTACTACTACTGTACTGAAAGTATTTAGATGATGAAAATAGTAATGCAGATCATTGTTTCTGAGAAAGATCAGTTGATACAATTATCGTTGTACAGTGCACCTGTTATTGCTTGGTATTGATAAGGTTTCTTATTCTGTATGAACTAGTGGTAAGTCATGAATGACTCACTTCTTCCAGGGACTCCTTCAGTGAAAGTTTTAAGCAAGGTAATGTATTTAAAATAGGAATTCTAAAGAGAACAACTTCTTTACCTGCTGTTTAAACTGTGCACAGGGGAAAGTACATGTTGTTCATAACTTTGATACACGTATTAAATTAACTGCACTTCACACAGCATATTAATGAACATATTTTCTATACTTTTTTAAAGGCTTAACCTTAGGCCTGTTCAGCAGCTTGTAGCAGAACAGAATGATAATATCGTACACATGCAAATACAAAAGCAATAACATACAGTTTAATTTTAGAGAAAGATGTTAAATTCTCAGATGAGCAGAACATCAACTTCAGTAAAAGTCAAATTAAAAAAATCATTCTGAGGGAAATCAGGAGGATATCAGGTTTCTATGTGATGAAATAATTACCAATATGTACTTTACACTTCTACAAATACTTCAAGCTAAAAAAAAAAAAGAAAAGAAAAGAAAAGAATAAAACAAGAAAAAAAAAAGAAAATAGCTAAAGAAAATGTAATCTAACAAGTTAACATCATCATTTAAAAAATGCACTTTGGGCCATATCAGGCCATCTGTTTTGACAGGTGAGATTATCAGAAAGATCCCCTAAAAAGCCAGATGGAACAACATAGTCTATTACTGTTGTCAAATCTGAAAAAAATCTATATTTCATTACAGATTAAAATACTTAGCTGTGACCAATTAATCACTGCATATTTAATGTGTTCTTATCTTTGAGACAGCTAAATATTTTCCCTAAAGTCTTACTGGAAACACATAAAGGAATTGATTAGGCAACAATTAGTGGCTGATACTTGGGAAAAAATAGCATATTTTAAATTATTTTGAGCAATACTGGATAAAGAAACATTGAACTTATGAAAGAATGTGGTGCACCTTGGATAGGGATGCTTCCATCACTGCTACTTAGCAAACTCAGAAGAGGGGAGGCTATTGAGGAATTATGAAGTCATGTTCATTCAGATAAACAAAGCCTTATTTTTATTTTTATTTATTTTTTACTTATTAATTTTTACTTTTTTATTTTTTATATTCATTTTACTTTTTATTTCTTAGTGACAAATGCTGAAAATATTTGTGCAAGATGAAAAGAATTAAGTATTTATTGGGTCAACTATATTCCAAATTACAATTTTGGTCTCTKCTTGTATGAAAAAAAATATTTCTAGACTTGTGCCACAATAAATATATTAAGCAATTCAAGTTCATCTCCTGGCAGCCAGACAATGACAGTCAGACAAATATTATTCATACGCTGGAATGTGTATTAGATATACATGCATATAGATATTAGAAGATTTTCTTCAAAGATCTTCTTTAGTCAAGTAATATTTGGTTGGTAGAGCTCTGATTTGACCTGGTAACAACCTAGGTTCTCTTTAAAGTCCCCTTTAAAGGGAGATAGTCTACCTTCCTCTTCTTAATACAGCTAGCATAAAATCAGACTTACTTGAGTACCTACCTCATTTTAGTTTTATATTTCATTTCTGTAACTATAATAACTTATTCTGCTGATTTACAATARATTAAGATGTTTCTGGACTATCTCTTTGGTCAGGAGGTTTTGTTGACCTTACACTAATGAAAAATAAATACAAAAATATTCAGTAATCTTTAAAAATAATATTCTGTTTTAGGGAACTCTTTGATCTTTGGTACTAACGAAAYGTACGGAAAGAAGTGGAATAGAAGATATGGCATTAGGTTACGAATAGTGAAATGATTCAGTAGGGCAAACTACGTAAGAGTGGATGCTCCAACTAGAAACAGCTTAAAAATGGCATCAACATAAAGCACATTTCATTCTATCATTCTAGTGAGTGCTTATCTGAAGTATTCTTGAGTTTTAAATCAAAATATGAACACTAGTGTGCCTCGAAACAGAGCTGTTTCATGTTTTTTATATGATGAGTAATCCATCATCTACCAACACTTCAATCTCTCAGTTTAAGTTGTACTAAAATCGGAAAAAAAAAAAGAAACAAACAAGTAAGGAATTTCTTTTGAAATAAAAACATGTGAAGGGACTTGAAGCCTAGACCTTCAATTGGAGTAGCCTAGATTGTCTCCTAAAGAGATCTAAAGACTGAGATAATAATAATTTAAAATAAAATCCCTGTGCCTTGCATCTCTGCCACACTTAATTTTACTCAATTCTGTAACTGAGTAAATGCAAGCGGTGGCTGATATTTCTCCTTCTTAGAAATTGTGATGTCTTTGCAGTTTGGCTCTCTGTTCTTTCCTACTGCTTCTCTGTTTTTTGAAACTCCAGATCCCTGCTCTATGGTGTAATTCTGTGGATTTCTTTTTCTATCACATCTTCTAAAGCTTTCTTTCCATGTACAGAATTAATTTTTCTTTCAGGTGGTTCTAAAAAATACTGGATCTGAAAAATACAAAACAGACATTACCTGTCACAGATAAAATAACTGTGAAAAGGCATTGTATTCTTGCAAATTCAAATTTATTTTTTTGTATATATAACTAACTAGAAAATCAGCATTTTGAGCAACTAACTAGTTGGAGATAGAGTCTCTTTTTCAAGTCTAGAAAACCTCCTTATCTCCTTTATCCCTGAGGCTTGGCAGTAGCTTTTTTCTTTCTGCAAGCAAATCCCTTCTACTTTTTTATTATTACTGTCACTTTGACAAAGAAACAATCAAAAAACCAAGAGAAAAAAAGGGAACAAAGCTGGTTGTTCAGTGAGATRAGGTGTAAGGATTTGGACTTTGCAACTAAAAAGAAATAGTAGCAATTCTGTAGTTTGACAGAATAACTTGGTTATGAAGAATTTCTTARTATTTCTCCCATAACATACAAACATCTGCACTGAGATAGTAAACTCACAGATGTACTCCCATCTGCTCTTCATGGTTTATTCCAGCTTGCCTGTCAAAAGACTTCACAAAATTATGCTATTGAATTTAATGTATATAAAGTCAAAGAACATTTCAAAAATCTACGAGAGTATCTGATTTTTTTTTTCTTGACTTCAAAGCAGTGTTTTATGAAGAATCTCTTTCTAACAGAACCTCCAAGTAAGATACATTGTCTATTAGTGTTTAAGTTCCTCTAATTTTAGAAGTTATGAAATTAACACTGGTCCAGCATGGGGTGAACTTACTTTTCAAATCAAATTATTATGAAATAAATGGAATACCTTTTTCATGTGATCATAGAAATTTCAAATAAGACAATATTTAAGTGCAGGATAAAAATTAGAGTCTAAAGAAGAGACAGTCATATACACCAGTGGAGTTGCTTAGTGTCTGATATGTACATAAGCAACCTGTATTCAGAGACCTAGTTTTGTCAGTCTTCCTGTCCTAAGTAAATACTGTAGCCACTCCTTACTCAAGGCTCTTCAAGGAGCATTTTTGATGTTATTTAGAGGAAAGAAATTGTATCTTGCTTAAATGCAGTTATGCTCTTAATGACAAACCTCTGAAATATTCGATCAATCTAATACAAATAAGTCCCTCAACTGAATTAAAACACATATAAATATATATGTAATTAGTATTAGTATTGTTATATAATTTCTTGTTATATAATTTCTTTCACTTGTTATATAATTTCTTTCCCAATGGCTTCCATCACTATGGTGATATCATTAAAATTGACTTTGCAACTCCCTATTAGCCAATAATGGCTATAGAAAAACTTTCAAGTTAATAGAATTCATACTTCATTTTTCTTCCAAAAAAACAATAAGGCTGCATTAACCTTTGTTGCCTAGAGGAACATTAAATTATAGGATGTATATAGAAGATGCCCTAAATCAGGCAAAATTCTTGATCCTAATTTTTCCCTGCAGTTACGCCAATATTTCTATGACACATAGGTGGAACTTTGATTTCATCATTTATATAGAGAAGAACTAAAAGAAGAACTGAAATATAAGGTTGTGAACTATTGGTTGCCTTTGATATCTTAGGTGGTATTTACAAGTCTGTGAATTTCATGCTGATATTTTTTCTCTTCACTGATTTAAATTTCTTTTGAAGGAAGTCTTTGAACAATGACCTAGAGCCAAGATTTCCTATGGAAATCTCATTCTGACTAATTCTGTACTAATCATTTTATAAAAGGTTTACATTTTTTTGCTCAATATATTTTCATTAAATTGACATAAAATAAGAAAGTTATTCCTTCAAATATGAGACATCTAATATAGAATAGAAATTTTATTGCTTTTGAACTTTATTATTACATAAAAAGTTCCTGCTCAATATTTTATTGCTGCAGTACAAAAAATATTTCTATGGAWTATGAGTTCAGCCCACACTATCCTACCAAATCAATGCAGTTTTTCTTCAAATATATCTTGTGTATTGAGAATAAATAATAAGTAAGGATCACTAGGAGCACCAAAATTTAATCTTTTATTAATAAATAATATGGATTTATACACATACCAAAGAAACAGCTTTTTGAATTAACAGACTGGTAGCATCAGAAGTGTCAACAGGAACAGATTGTTTTGAATTACAGATAAGAAAATCATTCAGATAATTATTTAATTAATTTGATAGATTTAGCTTTTGTGTATGCATATTTGTGTGTGTGTGTGCACAAATGTCTTTTATATTGGTAAGCAGTGTGAATCTTTCAATGAGTTAAAATACTTCCCATGTACAAAATCGACAAGACATCTAAATTAAGACCTACAGAAAAAATTACTAATCTACTGACTCTAACGTTTAATAGTTAACAGAGACCTATATCTTTCCAAACACTTCTGTAAGCCAACTTTAAACTATATCACCAAAAAGGAATACTAACATAAGGACACCATTTTTTGTAGTTGTGTTTAAAGATGGAGATGTTCACAAATATTCAGAAATAAGCACAGCATGCTACAATAAAGATTTATGAAGTTTATTATGACAATGACTCAGTGATTAAAGTTTTGATTCAGTTGAATCAAATTAGTTGGAGCATTCAAGCTGTGATATCCTAGCAACACCAGAGTTGCACTGCAATAAAGCAAATTTAGTTTTTCTAAGACATATTCTGTTTTTAAATAGCAAAAGATAGCTCTGAAATTTATTTTTCTTTGGTTCATAATTTCAAATTTGCAATGTTGACTTTCTACTCGCAACTCATGTTTTCCATCAATATTATTATACTTAAAAAATGGATAACAGATATATTTCATGTGAATAACTTTGTTTTGTACTTAGAAGTATAATGCAAACGTATTTTGTATTCTGAAGTTATTAAGGGAAATATTTTGGATGGTTGCAGAATATAAATATTTAGCATAAAGGAATATTTCAGTTTGCCTGAAGTATAATTACAATAATATTATCTTCAAGGAAACACAACTTCTCTTTTCTTTCTATTCCAAGTTCAAAGGAGAAATGGTTTCATTGTTACAGATAAAGATTTTTATAATGAACCTCCTAAAAACATCAAGGTTTGTAAATTTGAAATCTAGAGTAGTCAGTGAGGAATTTAAATTATAAAAACAGAAATTTCAGAGATTTACAATTAGCAGATATAAGGTAGATGTTAGTAAAACCGTTCTTTTTTTTTTTTTTCCTTGACATCAAGCTGGTGCTACTCTTTGTTAACAGTGAAAAAAAGTCATACAAAAAAAGCCCCTCAACAAGTGCAAGTGAAAGTGTCTCATCAGCATTCAAAGAGAGGATTATGTAGATTTTTGTTTTGGTGTTGTTGGGACATGACTGTTCAAAAAGCCTGCTTGAGATATTTCATGTGGAATGGATTTTAATTCATTACCATGAAGTAGATTCTTCATAGAATCACAGGGTTATACTGTAGCACTGGATACCACTTGGGGTCCCCTAAGACTGTATCTGCTCACTGCAGACTGACTCCAGCCTCAGAGCCCGTCCTTGCAGATCTCCAGCTCTGTTCTCTCTCTGGCCTCCCCTGAACCTGCTCCAGTTTGCTGATGCTGCAAATTCTACATCTTTGAGATTATACTTGTATAATGAAAACATATAGTGAAAATTGTTCTGTACTGCTTAATTAGCCTAAAAGCTACTAGCTGAAACATAAATAAAAGAAAATGTTCTCAATGTAGTTTTGCATTCTAAACTCTTATATTGTCGCATGTATGTGTCTGTGTGTAATTGGGAGACTTACAGGTACTGAAGATATTTCACTATCTTTAATCATTTTTCATGCAAATTTATTTTGTAGAATTTATTTGTAAGAACAAGGCATGAAATGCATACACCAAGGATTTTAGGGATTCAAAATGATTAAAAAAAAAACAAAAAAAAAAAAAAAACAAAAAAAACCAACTGTTTTGGGCACCACCATGTGCCTATCTTTTCAAGAACAGATATAATTCTCACTGAAAGATTAAAAAGACTACTCCAAAACCAGCTAGAGATCGCGAACAAATTGCTAGGACTCTATCTCTCCATATTTCCACAAAAATCTGGGGCTCTGATGTTTTTCTGTTCAATATTCAGAGAATTACAGAAACAAAGAATCACAGAATGGTTAAGGTTGGAAGAGACCTCTAGAGATCATCTAGTCCAACCTTCCTGCCCAAGCAGGGACACCCAGAGCACGGGGCACAGGGTGGCATGCAGATGGGTTTTGAAGACCTCCAGAGAAGGAGACTCCACAACCTCCCTGGGCAGTCTGTTCCAGGGCTCTGTCACCCTAACAGTAAAGGAATTCTTCCTCACATGGAGATGGAACTTCCTGTGTTTCAACTTATACCCATTGCCCCTTGTCTTGTCACTGGCCACCAATGAGAAGAGCTTGGCCCCTTCCTCCCTACCCCTCAGGTATTTATACATATTAATCAGATCCCCTCTCAGCCTTCTCTTCTCCAGGCTAAACAGGCCCAGCTCAGTCTTTCCTCATACAGTCTGTCCTCATACAGACAGCTCAGGTCCAGTCTTTCCTCATATGGGAGGTGTTCTGGTCCCTTAATTATCTTTGTTGCTCTCTASTGGACCCTAATTAGAAGCTCCCTGTCCCTCTTAAGCTGGGAAGCACACAACTACCCTCAATGCTCCAGGTACCGCCTCATCAGAGGTGAGTAGAGGGGCAGGATCACCTCCCTCCACCTGCTTGCAACATTCTCCTGATCCTCATCGCCTCTCCCACCTACCTGGCCAGTTTTTCCGCCTGAAAAGGCATCAGGTTTGTTAAGCACAATTTCCCATTGGCGAATCCATGCTGACCGCTTCTGAACACCCTCTTGTCCTCCACATGTATGGAGACAACAGCCAGGATAAACTGTTCCATTATTTTTCCAGGTACGGCGGTAAGACTGACTGGCCTGTAGTTGCCCAGGTCCTCCTTCTTGCCCTTTTTGAAGACTCGTGTGACATTGGCTTTCTTCCAGTCCTCCAGCACCTCCTCTGCTCTCCAGGACCTCTGGAAGATGACGGTGAGTGGCTTAGCTATAACATCTACCAGCTCACACATCACTCTGGGGTGCATCCCATCAGGGCCCATGGATTTGTGGGTATCAAGTTTCCCTAAGTGCTCTCTGACTTTCCTCTACCCAAGGCAAACCTTCTTCTCTCCCAGCATCTTCTCTTCTCCCCAGGGTCTGGGATTCCAGAGGGATGTGCTTGGTAAACACTGAAGCAAAGAAGGCATATGGCAAGTCTGCTTTTTCTGTGTCTTTTGTAACCAGGGCACCCACCCTGTTCACCAGCAGACCCATGTTTTCCCTAATCTTCCTTTTGCCATTGATACATTTGAAGAAGCTCTTTTTATTATTTTTACATCCCTTGCCAGATTTAATTCCAAATGTGCCTTAGGCTTCCTTATTGCATATCTGCATTCCCTGACAACATTCCTTTATTAATCCAAGAGGTGTGTCTTTTTTTTTTTTTTTTCCACATTTTATATACTGCCTTCTGTTTGAGTTTTACTAGGAGCTCCCTGCTCATCCATGCAAGCCTCCTGCCCATCCAACCTAAATTCTTGCTCATAAAGATGCCCTGATCTTGAGGTTAGGGGAAGTAATGTTTGAATACCAACCAGTTGTCATGGGTCTAGGGCCGTCTAGAGCCCTAGCCCATGAGATTCTTCCAAGTAGACAAGACAGCATTTCAGCCATCTACACACAGGGTGATGAGCTTCGATCCAAGGAAGACTGGTCTCCCAGGAATGCGCCCCTCAAAGTCAGCCCTCCTGAATTCCATGGTTGCAAGGCTACTACTTAGAGCCCTGCTTTCTCACTGGATCTTGAACTCCACCAGTTCATGATCACTGCAGCCAAGGCCTCCACCTGCACATGCCCAACACGTTGCTCTCTGTTGGGTGGTACCATCTCCAGTAGCTCACCTCTCCTCACTGGTTCCTTCATAACCTGTGCCAAAAAGTTATCATCAATGTTCTGCAGGCCCCTACAGGACTATTAGAGCATAGCTGATTGTGTTGCATACAAATTAAGGGTTTTTTGGGGAAAAGGAATATGTAACAAAGAAAATTAGGCATTTTTGGCCCATTTCCAAGTTCGTTTGATCTCTCAGTGCTCCAGAGACATTTATTTTTTAATGTTGGTAGAAGTAATGTTAAGTACATTTAGCACTGAAACAAATGGATTAAAAACAAGTTGAAACTCAGCCAAAAGGTGCAATTCATCAGCAGCAGATACATGTATACACATATGCTGATTTAGGACTTTTAATCAACACAGTGTTAATCAAGATGCTATAGATATTTACTACAGATTTAAGCCATATGTTAGTGAAACAACAACAATGCAATCACAAAAACATTTTTTGAGATTACAGTTTGGAAACCATCACACATGTTCTCTATCTCTGACTTTCATTAAGAGTTTATCAGCCCATGCAGTATTCTTTACACATTCCAGCATTCCATTTTTGTAATAGCTTCTTGCTTCTTCTCAGAATAAGTTAAAGTCTTAACAATTATAAGCCATCAGAAGCTTTTATAAACTTAATGAACACTTCAGGGATTGTGACTAAAAAACATCTTTGGAAACCAAAAATATAACTTCTTATTAAATGCATGTCTGTAAAACTTGTTATTTAATGCTTAGGACAGCAGAGATATGTATACTAATAATCTTATACTAATGTTTCTACCATAGAAGAGCTATGGATATGATTACAAAGTTAACAGTTTTCTTCTTTAAAATTAAATGCAGTGTTACTTGCCATACTATCAAAGTAGACAGAGGTAATATTTATGATAAGAATCTGAATTATATTATAGATCTAAACAGTGCTTGGCAAACCCATTTGCCATTTGCTGACTTTTATTTTCATCTTTATCTTTCTCTGGTTTATTCTAAATAATTTAAACATTTCAGATGAAATCTACTATTTTCCTTTGGATACTGCTCTTTATTCACTGTTAGTAAGTAAAGTAGAATGAAAGTGAAGAAGAAAATGCATACACTGTGCTATTTGAAGCCTGTGAAATTTGTATGGTTTTTCAGCTAAAACCACCTACTTTGTCTTTTCATTAAACAAATAGAAAAAGGAAACAAATGGAGAAAATTTGAACACTTCACTAAGTTTGATGGGAATGGTTCTTTACATTTAGTGTAAATGCACAAGTTACATGTTATATAACCAAACTTCTGTAACAAGCCGGAGGCAGAGACTGTTCTAAGGATTATAGCTGCAGCATACCAGCTTCATGGTCACTTGAACACTGCATGGATTGCAAACAAACTGCTATAGATTTTTTTAGAAGGGCAGTGGAGGGTTTGCAATCTTTCTCTGGTTGTTCTTCAACTAAGAACTATTACAACATTCTGCATACTGTTTTGTGGCTGCTCTTGGAGTTAGGAGGCTGCTATTACATTCACAGTCTCCCTGGAGAGTGAAAAAGCACAACTGCRGTGAATCTAGAAATGGAAACTGGAAGAGCAGAACTCCTGATAACTGGCAACAGCAAGAGCTACTAACATTTCCTTTCATTATCCTAGTTACATTCATTACCAACTTACTCTTTTTTTTTTTTTTTTTTAATGTCAAAATATGAAAGATAAAGTAAAATAAAAATAAATGGAAATAAAGTCAACTCTTCAAAAGAACTAAATTTCTTATCTTCTACAGCCCAAATAGCTTATACCATGTATTTCTTAAAAGCACATTTCCAAGCTAAGAAATAGAGGCTGGGGTAGGAGGTATYGTCACCAGTTTTCCAAATGCATAAATCAATTCAGCTCACATTCACAAAACCGTTGCTATAAAGAAAAAAATGAAGTAGGCAGAAGCAACTAAACAAATATGCCAGTTCAATGTGGGGAAAAACATAGCCTTAGTAAGCCCTACATAAGCCCTAGCAATGGTATAAAGGGAACTACCCAACAGGTAGTCATATTTGTGCATTTTCATGCACATGACCAGAGCATACAAAAAAAAGTGCTCTCCCTACCTTCCCTCACACCTCATACAAGAGTTCCAGGTTTCTGTGATGATAAATGTTCTGTCCATACCATTATGCTGCTTCCAGTGAAAAAGTCAGTTACCTACACATTGCACTGGTATCTGTAAATGGAATTAGAGCCTACTTTTTTTTTTTTTTTATTGTCTGCAACTTGTGTTATATTTTGAAAACCTACATTTGACACATTTAGAGTTTAAGGATATCAAACTTTATTTCTCTTGACAGCAAGAGTAATTGCTATGATGCACAATAAAACAGATAGAAAAGTTCTCATCTGTTTGCTTACTGCATTTCATAGAACAATCTTCCCTCCGGATCAATGTTTTGATGGACGAGTACAAGAAAAGCATATTTTTTTCTAGGACAGAGACATATGAAGAGATCTTATCTCCATTAAAGTTGTGTAAATCTGCTTCTACTGTATGAAAGTCAGACCATTTATTTTGGGCTTAAAATGTAGCCTCTTGTGTGAGAACACAAATATTTGAGGGCTGCTTGATGGATTTCTCTTTCATGAAATTAGCCAGCCTGTTCAATCAGTATTAACTTTCAACATCTACAAAATGCAAAATTGTCTATGATCCTACCTTTGCATCACTTTCCAATAATTTCAATTTTCCTTGACCTGCTGGATAGAATATCTGTTAAATAAATATGCATATTTTCTTAAAATGTTCAATAATACATTCATTTTAAACTTTTAAAAAAATGAAAAAGTAACGAACCCCTCAGTGTGCATGAAGTTTGTTCTCTTCTACTGCTTATCTATGTAACATGAATAAAGAATTTACATATGTCTTTCTACAAACGACAGACAAACACATTCCAAAATGCAGTCAAGATCACTGATCCCTTCCTCATGGAGTGAAATCTCTCCATATAGCACCAGGAGCAGGTAAGAATTTATTTAACAGACCTATTTGGATTGGCAATAGGGTTATTGCTATATAAGTGTGTTATTACTGAAAATCAGTATTCTCCTTACTCCAATGATTCTGGACACCAGTGACAGACCACAGCTGGGAAAACTGATTTTGTAGGAAAAAAAGAAAAAAAACAGTTTATACCTAGCAGATCTTCTGGTGTTTTTGCTGTTTTTTTGCTTGTATTTCAAAGCATATAATTTGTTGTGTTAGGCTAATACAGTAACTATCATCAGTTGTTAAACTACCGTGCAAAAAAGCTTTATAGTTCCATATTTAATCCTTTACATTGCAATCTGAAAAGCATCTGAAATGCTGAAAAAGTAAACAATGCAAAATAGTAAAAATAAGCAGACATTTCCACCCAGTTCTGTGTAGTTCTATTCAATCTATCTACAGAAACATTCTAGAGAAACATTCTACAAAGTGTCATATGCATAAAAATTAATTGCATCATGTCATTAAGGTTTTTTATATGAAATGTAATGAAATGTAATCTTTCATATATGAAATGTTTATGTCAGGTTAAAACACATATAAGATAATTTAGCCTTTTTTATTTCTTTTATAATTTCTACAGGTGCATAATTTCTTATGTTTGCAAATTAAAACATAAGAAGTTTCATCTCCATATGAGGAAAATCTTTATTTTGAAGGTGACAGAGCACTGGAACATGAGAGACTGAGCACTCTCCTTCTCTGGAGGTATTCAAAACCCACCTGAATGCCATCTTGTGCCTCATGCTCTAGATGATCCTACATGTGGAGGGGGTTGGACTAGATGACCTCTAAATTTCCCTTCCAACCTCAACCATTCTGTGATTCTACCAAGAATTACACTTATGAAAATCATAAAGAAGACAGAATTAAAAAAAAAGAAGTTAGAATATGAAATTCACAAATGCACACATCTTTTAAGATCTGCCTTGAGAAATGATTAAAAGACTGAGCGTATGTCATCAGACTTTGCTGGTATCAATTACTATGCTCAGCAGAGTGTTGAGAAAGTTTTAAAATGAAAAATTAGTGATGAATTAACATCTAAAAAGGTTAATTTGCATAAGCATACAAAGTTTATCCTAACTTCCCTGAGCCTTAAGGTAATCTGGACTGAAAGAAAGATATTCTTTATTTTCATGACTTCTGCTAAAATAAGCTTATGTGTGGCAAAGCTTTCTTTCCTCTTTTTTTTTCCTTTCAAAAAGTAATAGTCCCCATATGACTATTTTACAAATATTTCTTCTTTAACTATGACTTGTCACTCCCTAATAGGACCTGCTGCCTGGTACAAATAGAAGTTTATGAGGGAGAAATCCTATTCCTATATTTTCACAAGTATAAAATAAATAATTGCTATACATTCTTTCAAGGTGTAAGAGGTGATAGGACTCTTGTTAAGGCAAGGGCTGTTCAAGCTATGACGGTTTTGGTTTGTTATAAAGGCTTTATGGGAAGTGAAACAAAGAGATATACCATGTAACAAAGAAATGAATGATGATAATGAAATAAAGAAGTATACCATGTCCTTTCTTTTGTAAATAATTGAAATATATTGGAATTGCTACCTGAAATTATGGTGCAGAATTGCTTTATGTCTAATTAATTATAGAATAAGCCCTTGAAGAAAGGAACTTTAGTTGACACTTAAAGCTTTACTTCCATTCACTGGCAAGTGAGATCAGCTTAACTTCCCAGATTGCACAGTGATCTCCAGATGACATAGTTAAGCAGCCACAGTGTTATGTCTACTGTTGAACTATAGAAAAAAAGAGGAGAGAGAATGATTTCTGCGAGGTAGGTTCAGGTACATTTAACATCCATAAGATAAGGATGTGATAGCATATTGTTAATGGAAATGGAGAACAAAAGCCTCAAGAACACACTATAGAAAAAAATATATATTATAGAACATGAACACTTAATTAAGAATACAAGCAACATTTACAATTCCATTTCTCAGAGGTTCTTTAATTTTAGCTGTTGACACTCTCATTCCACAAGTGCGCATCCTACTGCTATAAAAATGAAAACATCAATTAATTTTTAGACATATTAATCTATGTGTTTTTCTGCACAAACATTAACTTAATATAACATTTTGAATCTCTTTAGCTCTGTAAAGAACTTGTGTTGAGTGCAGCCATATGTAACAGCTCCCTGGCTGTCCAGCTGCACCATTACTGATACAAAATGGAGCAAAGTACAGGTAGATAGAAGCAGCATTGCACCATATGATATGTCAGACATGAGAAACAAGGTGTTGACATGTGGTCTCTCTGATTTTTTGGCTAAAAGCTGAAGACTCCAGAACATGGAAAATCATTCTACCTCACAATACTACAAGACAATTACACAGAATCCTTAAGGTTGGAAGGGACCTCAGAGGCCATCTAGTCCAAACCCCTGYACACGCAGGGTCACCCAGAGCACATGGCACAGGGCTGTGTCCAAGCGGGTTTTAAAGATCTCCAAAGAAGGAGACTCCACAACCTCTCTGGGTAGCCTGTTCCAGGGCTCTGTTATCCCCACTCTCAAGAAGTGTTTTCTTAAGTTCCTGTGGAACTTCCGATGCCTCAGTTTGTGGCTGTTTCCTCTAGACCTATCGCTGTCYGCCACTGAAAAGAGGTCACCCCCTTCTCCTCACTGCCTCCCTTGAGGTATTTATACACAGTGATCAGGTCCCCCTCAGCCTTCTCTTCTCCAGGCTGAACAGGCCCAGCTCTCTCATCCTTTGCTCATAGGGCAGATGTTCCAGGCCCCTGATCTTCCTGGTAGCCCTGCGCTGGACTGTCTCCAGC
>NW_020455572.1:270430-298376 GCF_003342845.1 Nothoprocta perdicaria
GCTTTTCTTAATGCACCCCAGGATCCCGTTGGCCTTCTTGGACACCAGCGAACACTGCTGCCTCATGGTCATCTTGCCATCCACCATGACACCCATGTCCCTCTCTGTGGGGCTGCTCTSCAGCAGGTCAACCYCTAATCTGTACTGGTGTCCAGGGTTATTCCTCCCCTAGTGCAGGACCCTGCACTTGCCCTTGTTGAACTTCATGAGATTTCTCACTGCCCAGTTGTCCAGTCTGAACAGGTCCCTCTGGAAATGGAAAGAATCATGATTTATGATTCATGCCATTTCCCTACTTGTCTTTCAATTAATTGTTTACACTTGATCAGTAGATGTTGTTTCAGTAGCAACATTGGAGTGATACTCTAATGCATACTCCATACACATACACAAAAAAATGGCCTCTTAGGCTATTTCATTTTAGTGGACACTGTTTTATACAGTTTAACTATTTACCCTTCTATAGACTACTTAAAAAAAAAAAAAATGTAGGAAGATGATCATAAGCTATCTACCTGCTAGACTTTTTAGCATCAAAAGAGCAACAGAAAATGACAAGTTTTCTCAGATTTAGTTGTGCCAATTTACAGCCTTCATAGACTATTTACTGGAGAGTGAATAACAAAATCTCAGTTTTTCTCCTCTCATGTTGTACTAATGTGTTGTCCAATATATCTCAACCAAAATTATTTGGACATATATTTCCTATCTTCCCTGGATTTTAAAAATAATCCAATCTCTTTTCTCAGTATGAATCAGAATTGACTGAGAAAATCATAAGCAGTACAAGCTAGAATAAATAAACTCTATAAATATATCAAAGAAATCTAAAATTACTCAAAATCATAGTGGTTGTAGGGAATAAGAAAAGATGTCTTGCTAAGCAGAATATGTCATAATCATGTCTTATTTTTGTAAAAAGGAAAATTTATAATATGACAATGAAAAATATTTTATAGTTGTTAATTGAAAGAATAATGTTTCTCCTGCAGCAGTAGGTAAATAGGCCATATATACCAAAGCAAACAGTAAAAAAGTAGGAAAAATAGCGCAATTTCCAAGGTCCTATACCTAGATAGTTGTAGCACTAATTATAGAACTTCAAAGTTCAGCCTCTTCCTATATACTATGCTTTATCTATCACTTATCTATCACTTGTACCAGTGAAATGATAATGAAGATTAGAAATTTCCTAATCCTTACTTTCTGTTTGTATCAAGCTAATAATAAAGACAGAATGGCATGGTTGAATTGTTATAGAAAATGCTACATGACAAAATGAATTTCTGTTTTTAGTTCTGGATATGAAATGACACTGTCACCATTGTTATCACTATTTTTTTAATCTGCAAAAGGAATTTGAGCTAAAGCATTTAAAAATTTAAAATTCCCAAATGAAGGTTAACTCACCTAATTTTAGATTTCATAAAAAATGGGTTCTGCTACTAATACATTTAATACATTACATTTAATACATTCAATATATTTAAGTTCAATATTCATAGTTCATTCCTTTCTAGTTCATTCATATTATTTTCACCATTATTCTTCAATTTATCTATCTATCTATCTATCTATCTATCTATCTATCTATCTATCTATCTATTTATTTATTTTTGTAGTATTTCCAAGCTTCTCTGTCATTTTCAAAACTCTCTCCATGGCAACACACTATCTTCATCTTGATGCTTGATGTTCTTCAGTCATCTCTCTACACCTTTTTATTTCTACACCCAGCTTTTCTTAATGAAGAAAAGCTAATAGCTTCAGCTTCAGCTAATAGCTTTAGAAAACTGTTAAAATAGCTCTCTATACTATCTTAGTTATTCTCTCATTTATTGTTGTTAATACAGAAATCTACATATTATGGACAAAAACCTCTGTTATGGATTAAGTATTATAACTCAATGCTTCAGAATATAGCTTATTTATCTAAGTATTGTAATGAATTTGCATAAAATACTGGAAGATCCTTTTGTAATTGCAATGTATAAATTGCAATGTGTTCTTGGAAACAAATCACCAAAAGAATCTTTCCTGTACCAATTACTTTACAAACTATATTAAATTTCAGAATATAGATTTTTAGATATTCAATCACATTCCAATACTTGTGAAATGTTTCATGAGCAAAAATAGAATTATTATCACATAAAGTTTCTGAGGCTAAGATTTTTACACTTATTTTATTTACCTTATTTAACTTATTTTTACTTTATTTTTATTTACTTATTTATTTACTGATTTATACTTTTTTTACTTTTTTTTACTTTATTTATTTTTACTTATTTTATTTTACACTCTTACACTTATGAAGTTGAAATATTTTTGTATCCACATTTCTAAACCCAACATTATTAAAGACTATTCTCTGGTTAGGAAGCTAAATGACAAGACCACTCTATACTGCATATAGTTCTGTATTTCCTTTGGGCCTCACATTGTGTCCTCATAGATCTAAGATATAATTAAATTTTTTTTTTTTTTTTTACAGTATGAATGCACAACAGCCCTTCACAGAATATAAGGTGAGTATTTATAAAATTGCAYGGGTATGGTCAGAAGGCACAAAGACACATGCAAAGGTTTCAGGATCAATACTGTGTGGATGGGGTGGAATAGATCAAATAGTTGAATCCATTCTGCTTATTACTCATTGTACTGTGTCCCCCCCCAAAAAAAAGCATTTTGCCAGAAATTTGTCAGATACCTTGCTCAAACTTAAGCAGTGTGGAGAATCAGAAGACAAGTGAATGAGGTTGTTCCATGAGGTTATTCTACCTGTAGTTTAAAAGCATCAAGCAAGTACTGATAGTCTCATGGGAAGTCTTAGGCAGAACAGAAAACTGCATCTCRGCTTTCCAAATATTGAGAAAATGGCTTAAGGGAATCCTCAAAATCCCACCTCAGTCTTCAAGTGAGCCTCTTAATTTTTGAAATGGCACAGAGTAGACTCAAGTATAAACGGCACTTTAAATACACTCAGGTCAAATATCTGAGCAGAACTACTTCAGGTTTTGGTCTTTACTTGAAGTTGATAAAAACATAAATACTTTGAGCATTAGCATGCAAAAAGAAATTACGTTATATTCAAATAATTTGCTCAGGGTACTATAAAGTATATCAAGGAATATGATAATTGGTAATGGTTCAGAAAATACTCTTTGCAGGGTGGGCTGTAAGACTTAACCTATCAGTATTCGTATTTAAAAGGTATATATTCAAGAGGTATTTGCTTTTTAATTACTTATTTCAGTACTATTTTGTGTATACTCTCAGTCTGGCATTACTTTCTGAGCAGAGAGAAAAGCTGTGCTATTTTTATTTAAAGTAAATTGTTATTGTTCAAGAAACAGTGATTCTGCGTATGATTTAGAGAAAAGAACAGGTTCTTTCTGCACAGTAAATTCTCACTGACTCACTCGTGTGTAGTAACCAGTACATTAGAGTCCTTAGTTAAACAGAGCAGCATGTTCCCTTTGTGATCATTATACCATAGAAGAAGTCTACTTGTTTGTTAAGTGATTAATTTGAAATACCTTTTTAAGAACAAAGTGTTCATATCACATGCAAAGCTATGATTTAACTTTTCACTATATTTCAAGATAGCAGCTAGCTAGTTCCTATAGCTCCTTTCTTCACTTTCCTTAAATACACCACTCTTCAGAAAGCCATGGATTTTGTTTTGATTTTTGCCTTATAAAATAAACTTTAAGACAAAACCAAAATATCACTCAGTTTCATCTACAAAACCAAAAGTGTACATATTGCCAGTTCATTTCACATGACCCCAAAGTTGCATTAGACTGTAATGAGTGTTGCTTCCACCCAGCCTTTGCTTCTTAATTGTACCCAATATCCAGTCACAGAATAAATATTTGCTACAAAATGGTCATGATTTCATGTTGTGGGGTTGGACTAAAATCCACCTCAAACATCACTGTACATCAACACATCTATCAGACTGTTCCAGGCTCTTTATAACTGACAGCTCCATAACTATAGAAGCTCCAGAAATGTTTGAACCAAATGTCCATATTCTTTCCAACAGTTCTCGTGTTTCAAAATATATCATGGAAGCTATTCCCTTCCCATGGAAGCTAGTACCCTTATTCACAGAATGAATCATAGAATGGTTAAGATTGGAAGATGATCCAACTTGGAGATCATTTAATCCTGCAGCTCAACCTAGACCCTTAGTGGTGTCCCCCAGGGGTCAGTTCTCGGTCCGGTCCTGTTCAACTTATTCATTAATGACCTGGATGAAGGGCTGGAGTGCTCCCTCAGTAAGTTTGCCGACGATACCAAACTGGGTGGAGTAGCTGATAGCCCTGAGGGCTGTGCTGCCATCCAGAGGGACCTGGACAGACGGGAGGACTGGGCGGTGAGAAACCTCATGAGGTTCAACAGGGGCAAGTGCAGGGTYCTGCACTTGGGGAGGAATAACCCTGGACACCAGTACAGATTAGGGGTGGACCTGCTGGAGAGCAGTCCCGCAGAGAGGGACCTGGGTGTCATGGTGGACGACAAGTTGACCATGAGGCAGCAGTGTGCCCTGGTGGCCAAGAAGGCCAACGGGATCCTGGGGTGCATTAAGAAAAGCGTCTCCAGCAGGTCGAGGGAAGTGATCATCCCCCTCTACTCAGCCCTAGTGAGGCCACATCTGGAGTACTGCGTCCAGTTCTGGGCTCCCCAGTACAAGAGGGATGTGGAGCTGCTGGAGAGAGTCCAGCGCAGGGCTACCAGGATGATCAGAGGCCTGGAACATCTGCCCTATGAGCAAAGGCTGAGAGAGCTGGGTCTGTTCAGCCTGGAGAAGAGGAGGCTGAGGGGGGACCTGATCAGCGTGTATAAATACCTCAAGGGAGGCAGTGAGGAGGAGGGGGGCGGCCTCTTTTCAGTGGTGGGCAGGGATAGGACTAGAGGAAATGGYTTCAAACTGAAGCATCGGAAGTTTCACAGGAACTTAAGGAAGCATTTCTTCACTGTGAGGGTGACAAAGCACTGGAACAGGCTGCCCAGAGAGGTTGTGGAGTCTCCTTCTTTGGAGATCTTTAAAACCCGCTTGGATGCAGCCCTGTGCCATGTGCTCTAGGTGACCCTGCGTGYGCAGGGGGGTTGGACTTGATGACCTCTGAGGTCCCTTCCAACCTTCAGCATTCTAAATCACATTGCACAGGATCACATCCAGGAGGGTTTTGAATATCTCCATAGAAGGAGGTTCCACAACATCTCTAGGCAACCTATTGCAGTACTGTGTATTGACATAGATATATCAATTGCATATTAATATATTGATTGTATATTGACTCTCAATATGGCAGATACCCATTTTTAGTATTACATTTCAGGTAGTATGCTGCAGTTAGACAATAAGACTGTTTTACTCTAAACAGAATCATGCTAATCCTTGTTTTGAGGAAATGAATGAATTTGGGAAGTTTTCAAATATCCAGGGGGAAGTCCATGTACCCCATATGACATAGAAAAAGCAGCCAAGCTGTCTCACAGCTCCCACTCTATACAGCAGCTGGAATCCAATTTGCTTTTATACTATTCACTTGCTCCTTTGTCACTAGCTCAAATGCGAACATCATGCAATATGCTTCATTTAGTTTTTTTATGTCTGTGATTTAACATTCACTACAGCTTATAGATGAAAATTATTTATACTCTATGTGCTGTAGTGCTCACTGGAAAGGATACTTCTGTATGCAGAGACCAAAGGCACTGGTCATTCAGACAGGAGATGGCTCTTTGTATGTTGGGCAGGGTCAAAATGACTGAAACAAGGAATGCTGCTGGGCTGGTTCATTTACTGAGTGATACAGTAGGCAGCTACTACATAACTGGCAGCCTGTCAGAAAGCTTCAGCGATATCCTCTGTTTAAGTACTCTCCCTAGTCCGATATCCAGGTTGTGGATTTCTTATGAGCTATGAATAGAAAAGGGTTGTGCCATTGCTTTAGTCATATTAGACATGTGGCTGTGCCTATTTTTAGATGAACTTGCTGAAATAAAGCACAGCAAAAAGCCTGAACTTTGCAGGGGTGGCTTTTGAAAGACAACACTAACTTATTCTATGTTATGGAAAAGACACAAACRAGCAAAGAAAACTTGCCAAATAAGAATCTTCCTCTCTGAGGTCTTTAAAGAAAGCTATTTCAGAGAAAATTTTTAGAACTAAAGCTAATTTTTAGAACTACATTTTAGAAATTTAGAAAGATGATCCCAAAAAAATCCACCCAAATTTTAGATATTTAACGTACAAGAACAGATTGTGTTTAACAGTTATTGAGGACCTTCTAATCTTTTCCTGTATTTTTGTTAACAATAATCTCCCTAGGAATAATCCAAGACATATTTTCAATATGAATCTTAGGAATCTTTTTTTGAGATATTTGACTGCATCAGTATGAGTGTGATTCTATATAGGTTTTCTAGATCACAATTTATCTTCTTTTATTCTAATCTGCACTGTCTTTCACAATATTTCTGAAGTTTCTGAGGAGAGGAGGAGGAGAGGAGCGGAGGAGAAGAGAGGAAGAGGAAAAGAGAGGAGAAGGAGAAGAGAGGAAAGAGAAGCTGCTGCAATATAAAAGAGATTGCAGGTTGGAAATAAAACTGCCCAGAAGGAGATACCATTGAGCTTGAAAAGTTTACAGGAGACAAATGAAGTAAGCAGTAGCAGCAAAGATAAAAGAAATATATACTTTAGGCTACCTGTTAATGCCCTAATATTTGCATATTGCATATGCTGATGGGAGAGCTTATGTCTAAAAGCTGAAAAGCAGCATAAATGTATGGGACTAGTAATTTTAGAGATACAGTGGTATACACATACACCCAGCGATTTCAGAATGTGTTCAGTTTTTCTGCACATGGATTCTGCAATCCGAAGTATAACTTCAGACTGGGCCTTTAAAAAATACTGTTTAGGAAATTTATTTAGTGAAAGTTGATAAGACTTTTGACAAACGATGAATGTCCTTCAGAGGCTTTGGGTAGCGGCTTTAGTCAAACTTGCTGATTATATAGATCACATTACCCGCTGCCTCGAACCTTTTTCCCTTGGCACTGTAAAAACATCTCTCAACTGTGGATCATACAGTTTGCTTTTGTAATCACCCCTGGAGAAATTTGTGATCAGTGTGAAAGAAATCAAAGCACTGTACTGAAAGAAAGCTGGATTAAATGTCATAGATGTTTAAGACGAATAAAAAACATTCAGGCTGGCCCTCTCCAGCTTCTAACAAAGAAGAAAAATATCAAATTAATGTTTTACCCATTCACTTATAGAATGCTTTCTCAATTCAGCTATAACACACCTCTCCTCTTGCTGTTCAAGTGGTTTGTAAGTGTCTGCTCTAATAGTGATCAATGCTTCACCTTATGCACACTGCAACTAGTGTCGTGGGGGAAGAAGTAGATTTGGAAAGATGAGATTAGGTAGGTAAAACATTCCGTATGTCTTCTCATTCTACACATGGGAGAAGAAAAGTTCTGGCCATCACCTTGTTTCTGCATGCTTTAGAAAAACAACAGAGAGGAAATGGCCATCAAGTTCCACGATCAAGTTTTGGACTCCATAACAAGGTCAGCTCTGTTATCCACTAAATACCTCAGAATGTATATGTATATGTATATGTATATGTATATGTATATGTATATGTATATGTATATGTACACAAATATACATAATACAAAATCTTAAATAAGATATAAGTATCTGAATAAAATGCCCTCTAATAAAAAAAAAAATCTTTTTTTTTTTTTTTTTTTCAGACCCAAGTTCCAAACATTATTCTGCACCAAGTTTGGCCAGCGAAAGTTAAAAATAAAATACATTTCCAGGTGAGGTTTCCCAGAGTGCCCTTTTAATTTTGATCCTACTCTTTCTTCCAGCACTGCTTCTCAGCAAACTAAGTTCCCACAAACTCCTGAGCAGGTGAAAGGTGACTTGGGAGCTGTCTCTGGTAATAGATTCCTTACTTTGCTGGACTTTCACTTCTAGGAAGAACAAAAGGTCAAGAAGCTGAATCATCATCTGGAAACTTCTTGCTATCTTGAAGTTAGCAAGACAGCCTTAGCAAGGTGGTGAGCATGTTTGGAGGGAAATGGAATAGGACAGGGAACTCCTTGAGGTAACTAATTACATGCTTTCAAATAAATATTTTATGTGTCACAAAAATATCAATTTCAAGTTTAGGACAGAAATCTATAGGCTGCAAACCTATTTAAGAAACTTTTTTTTATTATTATTATTTGTCTAGTTCTATAGAGAGAAGATATACTAAAACTGCCTTACAGATATTTTTTCCTAGAAAAAAATGCTTTTGCTGCTGTGCTTAACTACTGCTGGGTGCCATTGTTTTCCAAAAAATGTTAATCTTCTTCCAGAGTAGATTCAGTCAGAGATGACTATCAAAGAGGAGAACTGTGCTGTAAAGGATTAGTTTCAGAGTTGAACTCAAAGGCTTTATCATAGGAAGAAGCTGTGCTTGTGTGCATTGTCTTAAGGTATTATCTGAAAATACTGACAAGGAGGATGCAGGATTGAAGAAAGACCCTGCCATTTCCTAACATAAAATAAATCATCAGTCACAAAAGCAAAAAAACTTTTCTGTCCCATTGCTGCCTCTTTTCTTTGCCCATATTTTTATATCTTGTTTTTATGTAAAAAGAATCTACAGATAAGGAACATTTCTCTTATGTTATATGTATTTATTTGTTTTCTTTATGGAAGCATTCAGTAGACCTAGAAATGAAACATTCAAGGTACAGAGCTTGGATAGAGAAAGATTTTTACTCCTGAGAAATGAAGATGTATTTAAGAATTATTATAATTAAATGTGGCAAAATCTTGACCCATATTTTTTTTCCATTATTTTAGCTGTTCATTAAATTTATTTATTTATTCTGTCTTTTATAATGAAAAAGCTAAGACAAGAGAGAGATATTTTTGGTACCTCTATTGTAAGTGTTGTTTAGAAGAATAATGATGATTCTTCTGGAGGTATAATACACCAGCTTGCTTGGGCTTTAAAAGCCTCTTGCTGAAACAGATTAACCAGATCTACTGGGAGATCAATGATGTAGAAGGCTGGGTATTTCCTGACAATGTGTGGGAGATTTTTCTTATGAACATGTAATGAATAAATAATGAAGAAAGTGGCAAAGCTCTGGTTTATTATTATGTATTATTAATGAAGCTAGTGAAGTATTCTGTAGTATAAACTTGTAACATTAAGGAAAATGCATCTCTTACTCCAGAGGTCCTAGCCTTGTTCTCAAAAGCAGATGAAAACAAAAGAATATCAAAGTAGAGCATATTTTAATCGTTAACTCATCTGTAAGTGTCTTTATCACTAGTATAATGCTATGAAAGAAAAAATATATATTTTTTAAAGCTAYACAGGAAATCAGAAATTGAAGTCTCATATGGTGCAGGTATGCCAAATTTTGGGTATCTGAGTACCATATTTCCTCAAATTATGGCTACAGTTGAGAAACAGTTTCACAGCTGCACACTGGTATCAGGCAACAGATTACAGTACTTGAGGTCAGATCAKAGCAATATGTCTGCAGCTTTCCTCAGGCATTGGGATACAGTGGCAACAAACAAAAGGAATTTCTAAGTAATGCTGACTACTACTGCTGTACTTTTCCTCCCTCATTACACCAAGTGAATGCAAGATGACCCATCTAAGGTGATTATATCAGTGTGGGGGCAGTATTTTTGTATGTTGTGTTTTTACCTAAATGAAAGAATGAGGCCTAATTGAGCGCCTCTAAAATTTCCCACAGAATTTCAATAAACCTCAGTTTTCTACAAGGGACTGACCTTCTTTTTTTGTGCATAATGAGATATATTCCAAAGATTAGATTATTTTAAACATTTTAATTCAAACCTTTTCTATTGATAAATTGCAGAAGAATTTTTTCACTTTATATTAGTTTATATAGTTATATAGACAATATGACTGCTGAGTTTTGGGATTAATTATTTTAGAGTTTAGAAATACAACAAAGTAAGCTATGTAAGATATTTTTGGTTCATATTAAATATATGAGTTTTTTATACTTTTTATAAATTCATTTTCTGACTAAAAGAAATGACACCAAATCCAATATATACTGTCGAGACAGTAGAAATTTCAAATTCTGGATAAGGCTGTTAAATGTGTTTTTATATGCAGAATAAGAATACTATGAATTCAATGGATCTTTATCAGTTTCTGAAAAGTGTCTGGGTCATGTTTTTAAATAAAATATATATGCTTAAATTAGAGTTAAATTGTACAATGAGAAAAGGGAGAGGTAAAGGGTGTCAGATATATCTACTCTGTGTTTTACTCATCTTGGCTTTGCATGAAAAACTGTTAGAAGTGCAAAGCATCAGTAAATTAGTGTGTCCTGTATAATTTAAATGGAATTATTTTTGTTCTCTGTCTGTATTTTGAGTCCTAAATTGTACAGACAGCTGCAGAACTCTGGGGAATTTTCATTAATCATTGTGTCTCCTGAATGCTGAATATTCTATCATCTGAGTGAGAATACAATAATCATTTTATTTTGCAGTTTCCTGTCCACATAGACACAAGTAAATCTGAGGTCTAAGACAGTTTCATTATTCAATGACAACATATGTGATTCAGAATAATAATTCTACCACTGCATGAAAAGTATTACACTGCTATTTTGCAAGTTATAATTCTTTGTGTGATAAACCCTGCATAATTATCTGCTTTGTAACATCCAGAGGTAGCAAGGGGAACAGAAATAGAAAAATGAAACCATAGCAGTGAATTAATTAATTCAGCCGTGTTGCAGTTTGAATGGGGTAGGGGGAAGATATCAAATACTGTGGTAGCTTTAGTCCTGACTCGGCAGTATCGGATTCATGAACAGTTTGTTGACTGTAGGTCCAATTGCTTTCCAAATAGCAAATCAAGTTCATGAATAGTAAGATCAACTATAGGCACAACTTTGGTGGTATTGGGCTCATGAACAGTCTGTTGACTCTTAAGTCCAATCATCTTCAAAACAAGTAGTTGAGTTCAGGAATAGCGTGATTTATTCATATGCAACATTTACAAAGTAGGTTTCAGGTGTTCGTACAGGAAATTCTCTATTATAACATCGGATTGTAGCTAGCTCTGATGTACAGATGTGCAACCATCACTCTCCCAGGGAGACAGGAGAAGGCTGTCAGTCTCCAGGAGTCTCCTTAGGCAGCATCCCACTCCAAAGGGGGTTCAGCCTGTCAACTGATCCAGAATTTCCAGTGGAATCTTCCCTCCTCCTTCTTTCCTGCTTAATTAAAATTTTTTACTTTTTTTTTCACATTTAGATGGAGCTTGAGTGACTGCAGTCGTATTTGCTTTTGTCACTGTTTGGTGAAAAACTCTCTCACTTTCATTTAAAGCTCTAATCAATTGAAAATCTAGAGCACATATTCAGTGAGGAGTGGTCATACCTCAGAGGTAGGTAACTTTCAAGTGGAGGATGTGTGTTGGCATTATAATGAGCTTATAATGAGCAAAGTTCAAGCACAGTTCATCTTAAAAGAGTGATTTGCTGCCTTCACTGGCTCAGCACTGGCTATCTTATCATATATGTCCAACTGGGCAGCTGCTGTGTGGCTTATTAGCCGCACTGTACAGGCAGTACAACGTAGTTTGACTATGGTGTCTTCATTCCATACCACCCTCTGCAGGTGCGTTACTACTCTCTGCAGCTGCGTGGAGGGAACTTTGTATTGTCTATAGAACTGTGAAGGGGCAGAGTCAATGCCTACCAACCATCCTGAAAATGGCAACTGTGTCTCAACTGAAGTAAGCTTTTGCAATGCTGAAACTTCTGTTAGGCCCTAGTTTTTCAAGCAATTCTTCCACAAGAAATTTCCTTCCAAGAAAGTGTATATATTAAAAAAAAAAAAAAAAATGTATCCAAAGAATTGTCTGAGACTGTCTATCTATTATCTATTAAAGCCTCTGCCAGAGGCTGTCTATTGTCTATCTATTACTATCTAATGTCCACAAACTAAAGCATCAAAAGTTCCACAGGAACTTAAGGAAAAAATACTTAACAGTCAGGGTGACAGAGTCTTGGAACAGCTTGCCCAGAGTCTCCCAGAGTTGTGGAGTCTCCTTCTCTGGAGATCTTCAAAATCCACTTGGACACAATCCTGTGCCACATGCTCTAGGTGACCCTGTGTGTGCAGAAGGGTTGGACTAGATGATCACTGGAGGTTCCTTCCAACCTTGAGTATTCTATGATTCTATGATTCTTAATCTATTCTATCTAAGAATAGATTGTTTTTCCTCCAAATGCACAACCATATCTTCTGCTGCCAACTTGTTTCACAGTTGTAGGTGTTGATGTTGGTATTAATTCTTTTCTCCAGAAGGATAATATATAAATTATTTGGCAGACAGCATGGATAGTGTCAGAAAAGATGATGATCTTAAGGAGCTGAATTCAGGAGCAGAATAATTCAGTCTTGTGCAGACTGACTATTAGGTTGTTAAACTTTCTGATGACATGAAGACAATGATCCTTTAATTGCTGTTGGATTCCTTCTGGCAAACTGTTGTTACTTGCTTTATGCCTGTGAATATGTGGCTTTTAGAAAGTGATTGCAGTAGAAAATACCTTGAGAGAAAGCTCCAATTGCTTCTAGAATGATTTTGCCTTGATAAGTATGAGAAAAATGAGTTTTTATTAAATTTGAGCAACCAAATATTTCCTAAATTAGGCATTCAGTAATCTCGTTTTGAAGAAGGTAACTTCCTGATAAAGATTCCACCAAAACGACCTGACAAGTTTAATTCTTCTCAGATTGTCTACAGAAGAGTGACATTTTCAAAATAAATTATTTAATTTCTGATTTTTAGATATTTAAACAGATTTTTATGGTCTTGGCATTGGAGAAGTAGATTGCAGCTCTTTACTCAAGAACACAGAAGTTGACAACATGTGTTGAGCTGTTTTATTAAGCAGTGCACCTTTCATCATTTTCTCTATGATATAGACCCTGTGTGTCATAATTTCCTTATTTAAACTTCCATTTTGGATAAACATTTATGAATCATCTTATGAAAGTAGGCATTTATCATCACATAATTACTTGTGTGTATTTAAGAATGCATTTAAATCAGTAAGTGCTTCGGTAACTGATGTTTCTAGTTTTATTCATTAAAGATTTTACGGCTTACAGAGGCAACCAACATACACCACAGTTTGTGTGGCAGTTTCTGAACTCTGTTTTGAGATATTTCAGATGTTCTTAGAATTTCTGGGACTCCCAGGAAATTTTGAGGGAGTTTTAGGGTCCTTGTTGCTTCTGAGTGAGGACAGTTACAGGAGATACTGTGACTAACAAACTTTGTCAGTTTTCTTCAAGAGGAACTTTTAACTTTTATTCTAGGTGTCCCTTGATTAGGGGCATCTATGGCTGAGACTGGGACAGGCATCTTTTCTCACAGGAAGTGTGTACGGATAGAGAATCTGTGTTGCCATGTAAAGGAGCTGCAGGAAGAGACTGCAGAGTGTTAGAGCTAATGCAAATGAGATTGGATGCATCTTCTCCCAGACTTGCAGCTTTGAGACTGAATTCCCAGATGGGCAGAAGGAGCATGTGAAGTATGTGCTTACCAGCTGGGAAATGGAGACTGCCATCATGATGAAGTGAGGAAGGATGAAAGATTGTGATTTCTGACACTAGGAGGAGGGCTCTTGCTGCACCTGTAGGTCTGCAGCTACAGAACAAATTCAGTGCCCTAACATCAGATAAGGGACCTGAATCTCAGGTAAATAAATCAGCCAAGCTTGCTGGACCTGAGCCCTGCAGCAGCACCAGGAATGAATAGTAGTGGAGAGGTCTCATCTGCTGACCTGGGCTGCTGCCTTGGGCAGGGATGTCTGTTGCAGGTTAGGAACTCAGATCTAGGACATGTCATGGAAAGACTGTTGAAGCTTATTTGGACCATGGTGTATAACTTTATCGTGCCGTGCTCATGATGCTGCCAGAGCAGGCCATAGGCATATAGGGACTGATGAAAGGCGCTTTGCCTAAGTAGCAGGTGAGGAGCCAAATGAGATCTGATAGTTCTCRTTAGGTTAAAGAGATCAGCATAGGTGGGGCAGTAATAACTACTAGAAATTACTTGCTTGGAATGAAATAGATGAGACTTCAAATAGCTGGAAAATCTTAAWGTTTACAATTGCTATTCTTCATGGGATACATCATCTACCTTGATATCTTCTACTACAGCAGTATGTAACATAACTGGAGAGCATCATAATGAAGGATCAGATGAGAGAAGAGGCTTTGCTGCTCTTCAGACTTACAAGCAATGAAAGACTGGTCATGGATGTGAAAACTGAGGACAGGTTTGACTGCAATAACCATGAAATATTAAGCACTCAGAATCCTGTGAGGAGGGAGCACAGCAAAAGTAGGATCACAACCAGGACTTCAAGAGAACAGATGTTGGCCTGTTCTCTCCAACATCAGGAGAACAGATGTTGGCCTCTTCACAGAGCTTCTTGAAAGAATCCGAAGGTATGGTCTGGGAGAAAAGAGTGGAGACCAGGGGGTTTTCAAGGATCACTTCCTAAAGTTTCTGAGTAGGAGGCCTAGACTTACCTATCTCCATAGGTCACTGGACTAGATGACTCTACAGTGTAACTTAGATATTTGCACATTTTATATTAGCTGTGTGTGACAAGTAATTAGAGCAAGTCCTACATCATACTCACATAGAATCATAGCAGAGTTGCCACCAAGAGAGTAAAGGACTGATAATTTTTATTAAAGACTGTCCTGCTTCCTTCTTTCTCAATGCTAACGCAGCATAACTCCAATTAATTCASCGGAACTTCACTACTTTACTCCTGGAAGGATTTGACTCCAAAAAGTTGAGATCTGGAATTTCTAAGTTGTATCCACTGATAGACATGCTGCAAGACACAGTTATTATTTTTTTCTCTCATCTTTGCAGTTCTTATTTAGTACTTGTTTTTTGGGATATGAGCTTTGGAACGTAAGGATTAAATCCCTTCTTTGCTGAAGCTAAAAGTATTTGTCCTTTTAAATCCAGATATAGAAAAAAATCTTAAATTCTATTTAAGATAGGGCACTATGTCTGCCTGCTTCTTTACCTACTTTTCTCGTGTAACATAAATTATTTTTAGGATATTGTGGTCTTAACTCATGAAGCATTTTTTAATTATCCCATTTTGGGTTAGTTTTATGTTTAAGTTGAATATATAAATAGTTGAAAGGTCCAACCTTTCAGTAATATTTAAAGTAATATATAGCTAAAATAGTTTTATATCATCTCTATAATGCATAATGCCTCTTCATGATGAAATTAAAGAATCWAGTAATAAATTATTTCTGAGTATTGATGTAAATTTTACTGGAAAATAAGAAGAGGACTTGAATTTCAGTATCCAGAGAAGATGAATTATATTTTGTATAGTTAACAAAATAAGAATGACTAATGATAAAAGATACGATACACTTTTTCTGGACTCTGTCAGAAATATGACATGAACATAAGGCCATCAAGACTATCAAGCTTTTTTAGTAAGGTTAAAACCTAAGTAATTAGCTGAGAACTTTGAATTTGATTCTGGAACTGATCATCATAGTGCCTGAAGTAATGATCAGTGAGTAGTGCTAGAACTAATTTGGCAAAGTTTCTGCATCATGTTATTCACCCTATGACATTAAAATGTGACTAATATTTATTAAAATGTTATCATGGAGAAAATTAAGTACATTTTCAAGTCATCAGTCTCATAGATTTTGATAAATGACAAGTGAAAATCTCACTTTCTACGTATGTGAATTTTACATAGACTACCTTTAAAAATTACTCATGAGTAGAAATGTTCTTCATGGATATGGAAGGATATCGTTTTCAGTTTATACTTTGTTAATGATCCCAAACTACTATTTATGTATTTTTAACAGAGTGACATTGACATGAGTTAGCTAAATTGATTTAATGTGGTAGCAGTGCAATATCTGACATGTTACAAGGATATGCTTTTCTTACTAGTTTTAACATGGGCAATATCGATTCACACATTAGAGAATATTGAATTATGGTTTTTTAGRTACATAAATAAAATTCATCTATTGATATTTGTGATAAATTCCTGATGTGTATCATCCCTTTGGAGATCTATGGACCATRACTATTTTAGATGTCTGAAAGCATGTTTGATTTGAAACAGCTAAACGTTAGAAACTTTGTAATTGCAACTTCAGTGGAATCTCTCCTTTGGATTAATTCTTATCACTTTGTAAACTGCTTATTTTAAGAATGAGTCTACTTTGAATTTTTAAATCTCAGGCATGCATTTCCAGGTTTCATGAACAACATCTGAGAATAACCTTGCAAATTATTTATCTCATATGAATTAATAATTTTCAAGATAAATGCTTCCAGATGTTATTTGTCCTGTTATGTTTATTACTTGCATTTGTTTGTTTTTTAAGCAGGATGAGATATATTTTCTGATGGAGACCATCCATACAGTATGATTGCACCTATGAAATGTTATATAACTTGTTATATATATGCAATGCTATATGCAATGTTATATAACTTGCTCAGGAAAATATTTAGACTGAGAGTTTTATGAAATTTAATAACAGATAATAAGTGACTGTTGAGATTGTTTTTATGACATTGTTTCATGTGACCAGACACTGCTCTTYATAGAGTAATTACAGGGGAAAAGAACTAAAAGAAGAACGCGCCTCAAGATATATTTCTTGGATAGTGTGGATTTAGAAGTAATTAGAAAAAAAATCTGTACCTACCATACCAAAAAATCTAGTTCAGATAACAGTATTTCAGCTTTGCTGCCCTGGGTAAGAAGTTAATGTAAATGCATGCTTTCACATTTTTAAAGTAATTTGAGAGAGTTTGAATTGTAAATTCAGACATGTTGACATAAAGTTTTTGAAAGGCATTTAAATATCCCCTTCATCTTAGATAGATTTAAAATTAGATTATCCCAAAGTTAGAGACCAAAACCTTAGAAAGAGAGAAGAATCCTTTTTTCCTTAGTGTAAGAATGTACAATGTAGATTAGTACCATTTTAGTGTTGAAAGTTCAAACTATACATTGAAGAGGAAATYGTGTACTGGGGGTGAGAATGATTCTTCAGGTGAGGTATGCTGGAATCCTAATGCCTGCAATATGGGAGAAGGAAAATAGATTGAGTGCCTGAGTGGAAAGGACAGACAGCCTGGTAACATCTTCCAGAAAGTTGTTTCTTTATTTCCATCCCATTTCGTCCTTGATTRTCTGGTTTTAAGATGGAGTTGGATGAATGAGTTAAAAGAATTGTTTCTGCCCAAGAAAGCAGAAAATTGTACTACAATGGTCCTTCAATTCACCAGCAGTTAATGAAATCCTCATGTGTAACACATAGGGAACTCCAAAGAAAATGCATTGCGGTATCACAGACAAAAAATATGCTAGGAGGTCAACTCATAAGAGGATAATTGATTTTTTACTTCCCTTAAAATCTAATACTGTTGATTTTTTTTCCTACAGTACAAATAACTGTCATAAATCACTATAGATCATTTATGTTTTAGTCTTGAGAATATTTTTTAAAAAATGCAGAAAGGAGGAAAAAAAAATGAGGAAATTGTTTTGTGAAAGATTTTAAGGTTTCTACCAAGATATATTTTCAAGTGATTCTGAAAAGATTACAGTAATTGATAATAAAATTGAAAATCTAGAAAACATGTCAGGAAGTTCATATCTTAAGAATTATAGCTATTAGAGATGAAAGTGAAGGTGAAGGATGATTGGATTTATAAGCACTGATTACTGGAGTAATTAAAGGGAATATTTTACTACAAAAATGGAAAATGACAGGAGCACAAGTCTTCATTCATCTGAAGCCTAGAGAACTGGACAAGTTAAGTGCTCCCAGTATAAAAACAATGACATTTTTTGAAAAAGGAAAAGTTTATCACATAYGATGAAGAACATAAAATTAACCTAAATATTTTTCCAGCATTTAAAAAATATATGTATATGTAAGCATTTGGAGAACAGTGAGAGGAAAAGGAATTAAAAATGTTAAAAAAAAATCCTGGGAATAACACATGCTGCTCTCTTAATGGTAGAAAAAGTCGCATTTAGCCAAAGGGTGACATTCACCTACCAATGCCATCTAACTGCAAGGCAAGCTGTGAAGAGTAACTTGCACTCACAAATGGGAAACCGAGCCTATTAGTGATTGTACATATGTTCCTTTATGACTTGCTTGTGTTGTACAGTGAAAGAGAAACCATTAGGCAAAATCAGTGCCTTAGACTGTAAAATCAGATAATTTATTCCCACTTCTTTATCAAGTTTGTTTTCTGTAAGAAAACAAAACAGAAGGCAGTAACTTCCACAGGCTTTTGGAAGGAAAAGTCTATAAATAATGCTTCATGGCCTTAATCATTCCAACATGTTATCTTCATATCCAGAATGAATGTTCAATAACAACAGACTCATTGAACAAATATGCTAATGTATCACTCAGGAGGTAGATGTTTTTCGTTATTATAGCAATTTCATAGCACAGGACATCCTCAAGGAGACAGAAAATTGTGAAAAAAGCTCTCCTAATTTCGTATTATTTTCAAAGATGATAATCAGAATTGTGGACTTAGTGTAGAAATGGAGTGAAAATATCTTTATTCAATATATAAAAAGCAGTTACACCTTCAAGGTTGTAGTTTTTTGATTTTTTTTTTTTATTCTTTTAACACTAAGATTAAAATTAGTGTCAGGGAGAAATGCGAATATGTATATTAAATGAATGGAGTAGTTACCTGAGCTCTACAATATGGTGTTTATTTTCTATTCAAATGTTCTATTGAGAAAATTTGGAAACAAATACCTTTTCCTTTGTTTTCTTTTGTTTTCATTTGTAAAATGAGATTACTTACTCTTTCATTCTTCTAAAAAATCTTCATAAAGGTTCATTATTTATCCCTTAAGATAGAATAATTCTCTCAACTATACTTAGATTTGTTTTCAGATAGACATGAATTTTAAACTGTAAATAACAAGAATTATTTTCAACAATATTTTTTCTTCATTCCACACACGGAAATCCAGAAGTTAAGTTGATCAAAGGATATCAGGAAGTTAGCTGAAGAAAGAAGAAGAAAGAAGAAGAAAGAAGAAGAAAGAAGAAGAAAGAAGAAGAAAGAAGAAGAAAGAAGAAAAGAAGAGGAAGAGGAAGAGGGAGAAGAGGAGGAAGAAGAGGGGGAAGAAGAGGAGGAAGACRAAGAGGAGGAAGAAGAGGAAGAAGACATTGAATTTTGGAGACTTTCAAATCTGTTTGCTTAACTTTTTAAATTTTACCTTGTTAAATAAACATTGTTTAACTGTGCAACATCAACTAATTTTTATTTCATTGCCAGAAGGCCATCACTGCAATACAACAGATTGAATACAACAGAGAGCATCCATTTCAGTGATTACATGCCTGGCTTGGGCCTGTAATGTATTTTATTTCAGTTCTTCACCTAATTAAAAGCTTCTCTCTTCACAGAATCCTATTATGCATAAGAACTTATTTCTTCCTCAAGGGTGGGAAGCCTTTCTCATGTGCAGGTAGTGTAGTTGGCCTCTCCCAACTCCCAAACCCCACTCTCAATCAGATCATGCTGTACAGCTTTCTATATGCCATCCTGAAACAAAAGAAATGCCATTCTGTAGATTAACTGTATGTGCAATTATATTTTAAATCTAAAGGATTTCCCAGCACAGTTTTTTTTTTCTCACTTTTTTTCTGTACATTTTGAACTTTATGTCCTTTATCTACCAATAATTGTTTGATCTACAAAAAGAAGACAATACCTAATCTCACAAATATTTCTGCTTGATATTTTGTATGCAGAATTGGAAGGGGATAATGGTTTCCAGAGCTTTCATGAATTTTGAAGATTCATAAAAAGAATCTTTAAGCAATAGAATTGATCAGAGAATGCATAGAAGAAGAAGAAAGGCTAAGGAGGTGGATACAAACCCTCTGAAATTCAAAAATTGTTTCAAGAAACGTTTTTCTGTTGGTCCAAAAATAAAAATCTACACACCCATCATGAGAAAAATACTTGGGCATTTMCCTCACAGAGGGAAAAATGTGTAAATCAAACTTTTTTCTAGGTGAAATAACAGAATTTCTCAACAAATGGAAATTTCATGTTTTGACTCATTTGATGATTGGTTGGTCTTTCTTTTACTCTGCTATTCAGCAAATAAATAAAAATAGGCTAAGTTCTCCCCCCAAATTATACAAATCCTAATAATTTTCTGTCACTTTTTCCTAAAACATATTCAATCATTCAAGGATTTATTTAGATCACTAGTTTGAACAGGAAAGGAAATGATAGCAATATAAATAGAAACAATGGAAAACTGGCTAGTTTGCTCTAGCCAGTTATCTTTGTACAAGTTTTTATCTTAAAAAAAAAAAAAAAAAAANAAAAAAAAAAAAAAAAAAGTAAAGGAGAATTATCTAAAGAAGGTTAATGAGGCCAGATTAACGTCTAATCAGCAGATATTGAATAGAGGACTTGAGGGATGCATGGGAACTTAAAACTTTCCTCTCCTAATCCTCTGTCTAGATGAAGAAGCTGAAAGCATGTGGGGAAATACATAAAAGTGGTGATTCTGTTATGTTTCTCTATGAGAGTGTGGAGTGCGAGTGCAGTCTTCTCCCCACTACAGAGCCTTTCATCCATAAATACAACTCTACATAACTCTACATAAAGAATCTATATATGAAAAAATATATCCCATAGTTGATAGGCTAATAGTTGCAATTAAATTTGGTCTCTAAATATATTGAGGTCATCCAACATTATGTAGGCAAAAAATATTTAAATTACTTTTTAATCAGAAACTATGTGTTGTCCCATAGTTCTATCAATATTGTAAATTCCCTAACTGGTAGCAATACGGATCCATGATGTAACACTGTGAATCATATTTTTCTTTAACTGTGCTGCTTACACTAACATTCTTGGAGTCCTAGTATTACCTATCCTTCCACTTCCCTGCCCACTTGAAACATTTCTTTTCCTCCCTTCCTCCCTTCTTTCCTTCCTTGCTTTTATTGAAAATGTTAGTATTTTTGATTGAAGCAAAGTTGTTATATTTTACATTCTTCCTCATGAGGGAAAAGTGAATTCTTTTTCTTATAAGAAATCAGATGGACTATTGAGTTTTATTCCTTTGCTTACTACCACCAACTTTAAGGTAGGCATAAAAACACAAGTGAAGAGACAAATTTTATTAGAGCAGTACTTCAATAACTGTTATGGACAGAATTTCTGCTGTGTGCTATTAGTCACTTCACATCCTTTTCCTTAGTGTGAGGAAAAACAAATCATAAATTATTACTTGAAAATGGAAAGATTAGAGAATATTTTGTGTAGGAAATATATGTAGTATACCAAATAGTTTCATGGGTCTCATGCTGAATTCAGATTCATAATAACTCTCCATCATAAAGCAGCCTTGGCTTTATGATGCCTTTTGCRGTAATCTTTTGCAGTAACTTTGTTTTTTAGAATACAGACACTTTGCTGGTCAGTATATTCTAACAGTTTAAAATATAAAGTATAAGTAGCACCAAATAATAAATCTAGAAAACAAGTACAGTTCAATTCTTCCCTTTTCAAATCACAGTTAGGACAGAGGACAAAGATCAAGATCTGATTTTCAGAAATGCAAAGGACACACTATTCTGCTAAGTGTCCGGAAAATCAGTCAGTGTTTGCTGCCTAAGAAAGCTGAGCTCACTCTGACCTACCTACGGCATATAAAAACAATCAGAACTGGTCACACTGCAGTTTTGGGTAAGTATTCTGCTTCATGGGGAAAGAGTAAGCAGAGGCATCAGTCTCCAGCGCTTACACTGAGTAATTCATTACTCCATCAGTACTACTGTGTGAATTGTAGCTATGTTTAATGTAAAGTATATTTTGAATATATTTGAATAGCTGACTTATAATTTTGCATGGGATATTTCATATGTAAAAGGTGAATTTCTGCACTGGTAATCAAGATTTGCAAGCCAGGATGATGAAGTTGATGTGATTTATAATTTCTGAAAACCCTCTGAACTGAAGCCTAGGTCATCAGGGTAGCCCTGACTGTTACTAGAACAGGCTATTTGGATTCATGCAGAATGTCTGACACAGATCCCAGGGAATAGAAATCTTTGCTTGTGTTTACTGTTGGGTAAGAGCGACTGACTATTGTGCTAGACCACCATTATATTAAAAATCATAGCTAATATGTGATTAGGAATATATTTTTTCTCTGTTATATGTAGGACAAGGGAATGAAAGAACAGATCTAGGAAGAACAGTTGCCTTGGCAAAATGACAGTAGGGAATATTTACTAGGATAAACCAACTTGCTCAAGAATGAAAAAATGTAAGGACTGCTTTTAGAGCATTATTTTTATGACAAAGACACTATTGGATCATGTGAACTGTAAGGCACTGAAGGGCAATAAACTGATCAGAGGCATTTTAAAACAAGAACAGTTGCCTGGGGAGGAGTCCCTTTTATACTGGCAAAATGGCAGTAATTATTGTATATTCCCAAAAGATGAACTGTGGATCATAGAATGGCCACCATGAACCGAGAATAAAGTAAACAAAAAGAGGAACCTGGATATATAGGTAGTCTCAATCTGAGGGATATTCAGAATCAAGACACACAGTGTTTTGATGGCAGTGTAGAATCAATGAGCCTTGGAAGTCTTGGAAGACTGGGATTTTAACAAGAAAAGAGAATTATTAGATTATTATTAATAGTTGAGATAATTAGTTATAGATAAATACTGGAGAATACTTTCTATCAATTAGATATTGATATAAAAGATTAAATATTATTTGTGTTAAATCTCAGGGGAATTTACCTTCCAGAATTCTGCTGCAGTATTTATCCTATAATATTCTGAAAAAAGGTACATTTTAATATCATTTTTAAATATTTCTTGGAAGTACATGAATTAAAATACATTTAGGGATTTAAAAACAACAGAAATATTTCTTTTTCCCAGGCCACTTATATCTTCTAAAATAATGGTACTTTGACAATCAGAGATTACTGAAATGGAATGCTATTTAATTGCTTTTAAGTATTCATATCTTAATTTTGCTCTAGTTATTCAAAACAAAAATAAAAAAAGGAAAAAATAAAAGACAAGTTAAAAAAAAAAAGATAAGGAGATATCTATAGCATTGTCTTCATCAATTTCTTCTGATAAACAACTGTCATTGTTAGCCAAACCAATACTAAATTCAATGACAGCAAAATGAAAAAATGAACAAAAACTGGGAAAAAATAGAAGGCTCATTAAAAAATAGGAGATTAAGACTTACTTTTAGTTTGCACTCGACTGAAATATCAACAAGAAGTAAAACAAAAATAATAAATATTTCAAAGACTGAAATGCAAACCACATTTAGATAATAGAATCATAAAATTATRGAATTCTTAAGACTGGAAGGGACCTTTGGAGATAAAATCATAGACTCACAGAATCCTTAAGGTTGGAAGGGAACTGTAGGCATCATCTAGTCTAACTCCCCTGCACTCTACCCAGGGCAAACCTTCTTCTCTTCAGGCTTCTTCTCTTGTCTTTAGGGTCTGGAATTCCAGAAGGCTGTCCTTGGAAAACACTGAACAAAGAAGGCATTCACTATCTCTGCATTTTCTGTGTCTTTTTGTAACCATGGCGCCCACTCTATTCACCAGCAGACTCAATTTTTCCCTCATCTTCCTTTTGCCAGATACATTTGAAGAAGCTCTTCTTGCTGTCTTTAACACCCCTTGCCAGATTTAATTCCAAATGCACCTTAGCCTTCCTTGTTGCATCCCTGCATTATCTGACAACATTCCTATATTTCTCCCAAGAGGTCTGTCCTTTTTTCCACCTTCTGTATACTACATTCTTCTGCTTGTGTTTTGCCAGGTGCACCTTGCTCATCTACGCAGGCCTCCTGCCCATCCAGCCTAACTTCTTGCTCATAAAGAYGCCCTGATTCCCCCTGCTTGGGGGAAGTGATGTTTGAATATTAACTGGCTCTCTTGGGTCCCTGTTCCTTCTAGAGCCCTAGCCCATGGGATTCTTCCAAGAAGTCCCTGAGTAGGCTGAAGTCAGCCCTCCTGAAGTCCATGGTTATTTGTTTGTACGAAATCTAGTAGCGCACCTCTTCTCATTGGCTCCTCCAAAACTTGTGTCAAAAAGCTATCGTCAATGCTCTGCAGGAACCTACAGGACTGTTTGTGCATAGTTGTACTGTCTTTTCAGCTAATATCAGGATGGTTCAAGTTCCCCATGAGAACGAAAATCCCCTCTGTGACCATGAGGCTATTTCYACCTGTCTGTAGAAGGCCTCATTAACTTCCTCATCCTGATCAGGTGGCCTGTAGCAGACAACCACCACAACCTCTCCCAGGTTCACTTGCCTTCTAATCCTTACCCACAAGCTCTCAACTCACTCATCATTTATGCCAAGGCCCATACATTCCAATTGCTSTCTCACATAAAAAGCAACTCCATCACCTCACCTTCCAGCCTGTCCTGCTGATAAAGTACATGGCCATCCATGATAGCTCTCCAGTCACGTGAGCTATCCAGACATCCCTGTAACTGTGATAAGATCATGACCCTGGGACCACACACAGATCTCCAGTTGCTCCTGTTTATTCCCCATGCTGCATGCATTTATATACTGGCATCTCAGGGGAATAACTGTAGCTTTCCTGGGAGGRGTGAAAGAGGATTCTCTATAATCACATCTTATATTCACACAATAGAAGTCCCTCCCCCCACAAGTGGGACATCCATGCTCCTGCTGGATGCATTCTGACTTTGGCAACATCACACTGATTGCCCTGTCCGTGTAGCAGTCTCATTCCCACTTCTTGCTTAGTTTAAAGCCCTTGTAACTAGGCTGGCAAATCAGTTGGCAGGACACATGTGCCCATCTTGCTGAGGTGGTTCTCATCCTACTAGCCGTCGGTCTTCAAACAATGTCCCACGGTCATAGAAACTGAACTATTTTGCGAAGATCAGCAGCACACCCAGTGTTTAACCTGCAATATCTGCCTTTTACTCCTCATATCCATTCCCGTCACTGACAGGACTGAGGAGAACGCAACCTGGGCTCCTACTCTTGACTGCCTTCCCTAGGGCGCTGACATCTCATTTGAGGTTGTTCATTTTTTCCCTGTGGAAAAAAACACCCACATAGAACAGCATCAAGGAATAACAGATGTCTGGACAAGCCTTGGCAGTCTCTCTGTGACATCCTCTTGCCCCTGGCAGGCAACAGACCTCTCTGAACAAGAGGTTGGGCCTGCAGATTGGTACTTCTGTGCCCTAAGTCACCCATGACAATCACACATGTAGGTGCTCCTATTCTCCTTATTTCGGGCTGTCTGAAGGACTTGACTGCCTAGACAATAACCTAGATGGACCTTGCTCAGCACCCTCTTTTGCCTAAATATTCTCGGTTATGATATATATGATATATAGAAAAAGTTGATACAAATACCTGTAGCTACTGTGGTAGAATCAAACAATAGTTGAAAAGTCTTGCTAATTCTGAGAAGATGAGACACAATTTGTAATACCCAGACACTCAAAACATTAACTCTTAGGTTTATTTAAACAAAGCAAGAAAAGATCCAAGATCTTGGGAGCATTCTAAGGCTCCTCAGAAAACATCCTTGTTCAAATGCATTTAGAAAGTCTTGTTGTTATAGAAATAAAATTGACAACAGCAGTGTTAAAAAACAAATAAATAAAAAATACAAGCAGATATTTAAAGTGCCAATTAAGGGAAATTGAAATTAATGAATGAGGCAACAAAAATTCAGAAAACATGAGTCTCTGAAATACTCATTTGAGAAGAGCTGTAAGGTCTCAGTGATAGCCTCATTTACATAGGATTACCTTATGGATGAGGAGTTGAATTCAAATGTGCTCATTTTGAAGGGCAACTACTTGATGCCAAGATTCATAAATTAATTTTTAAGAAAATATGTTTATCTCCAAACCAAGGCAGAGATATCAGAGGAATTTAATATTATTGAAATACTTAAAATAAAAGGCAAAATAATTCAAAATACTTGTTAGTATAAGGGAGTTTCTCTAAACCTACAGGATATCTCCCTTAGGCTAGATGGTGCTGTCTGTTGTTATAAACTGAAGTATCTTCTCTAAAATTAAAAATGTTCTTGACTCTTTACACTTATTTTAAAATGTCCTCTTTTAAGAATGATAACAGTAAACCTATCTGTTTGCTGAAATGGACTATTTTTGAAGTCAACTTGTGTAGTCTGTGTGAAAGCATTTTACATTTCAGATCATTTTAAAAATGTCAAGGGCATTGAATGTTTGAAATGTATCATGCAAGATTATCCCCATTGGCATTTTTCTGCTACTTGTATACATCTGCTTTTGACAGTGGATTCTATTTCATCAATATAATCTCTTTTCTACCTGCAAAACTTGAAAACAAAGACTGGAAAAAATCAAAATACTACATGCAACATGAAGTCTATCAAATTGGTTCATGGGGAAGATTTTAACACTACTTCTGTGACCTCAACTCTCTGTCTAATTTACAGAGACTTTAACATACCATATTGCTTGTAGGTACAATGCATTAAGAAATACAAGTGTCTGGACAGACTCTGAGATGGCTGAGAATTGTCTTTTCTGAAATACTATTGTATCAACAGGCTCCAATTCCATTCCCATCAAGGCAAAATGTTTCAATGTGTTCATACTCAGTAGGAAACTCAGTAGGAAACCAGTTATTAAGATTTGTTTTCACTACTGTTATTACAGCCCCTGGAGTAACCATGAGTATTAGAGTCTTAGAGAAGTGCAACAGAAATGTATTTAATTGCCTTCTGAGACACTACTTGAAGCATGAATGAAAGAACAGCATTTTATATTTTACATAGAAATAAAGCAGATTGTACTATGTTCAAGTGGAGAAACGATATGTGTCTAAAAGCTAATTCACCTGTTTTTGTCCTAATTCTTATTATGTGTAGAGCTTTTGCATGTGACTAGGAGCCACATGCACACTGAGTGTATAAATGAAACTTATTAGACAAAATTACTTCCAATTGTTCTTACATGTGTATGCAACTTGAAGCTTGAGAGTAGCAAACACACAGGCTAAGATTCAAATTCACAATGAGTCTCAAACATTGATCATGATATTCATCAATTCCGAGTCTTATTTAATCAAAATATAATACAGAACTGTGCAGACATACATATTTTGTTATAGAGTTCTTTAACAATAGTTGCTAGTAATACAGGGTTACTAGCATGAGTAAAGTAATACCTTTGTAATTTTAGTCACTCTCAATTTAATCAAATAAGAGTTATATCAACAGAATTCTTCCAACAAAGAGATCTTTGAGAATGTGGAAAGTTATCCAGTTACAACTGGATAAGTTATCCAGTTGGATAAGTTATCCAGTTACAACTGGAAAGTTATCCAGTTACAACTTACAGAAACTTACAGAGGGAAGGGAGGCCCCTTCTCAAGGGAGGCAGTGAGGAGGAGGGGGGCGGCCTCTTTTCAGTGGTGGGCAGGGATAGGACTAGAGGAAATGGCTTCAAACTGAAGCATCGGAAGTTYCACAGGAACTTAAGGAAGCATTTCTTCACTGTGAGGGTGACARAGCACTGGAACAGGCTGCCCAGAGAGGTTGTGGAGTCTCCTTCTTTGGAGATCTTTAAAACCCGCTTGGATGCAGCCCTGTGCCACGTGCTCTAGGTGACCCTGCGTGTGCAGGGGGGTTGGACTCGATGACCTCTGAGGTCCCTTCCAACCTTTGGCATTCT